>NW_015161967.1:315431-327908 GCF_001447785.1 Gekko japonicus
GTGCAGTGTATGGTAACAGTATGAGAACATACACAAGTGACTTGTGCTCACTTCCAGAGTCTCAAAGAAAGGAGAAAACTCCCCGCATGATATGTGATCAAACTTAATGGAGGAAAAGCAGCAACCATGATCCATGAAGTCAATATATCTAATTTTCAGCATGGCTAAAGCTGTGGATACTTAAGTCTAGAGACTGGTGCCATGAACAAACAAGACAGATCTTTCTCTGAACCTGAAAAAAGTCTCAGGTTTGCAGAAAAATATGAAATCTTTTTTAAAAAATGTATTGGTGGAGTTAACCCTGATAGAAGCAGCACTTGTAGCTTTAAGAAATGAGTGCCCTCTATGGCCCTTGCAAGGCAATCACAGAAGTATTACCAGCCTTGATTTCTGTCAGTAAAAGGCTGGGAGAGTGGGCATTTTGGCCTTTGACCAAGAACTCATTGTGCTAGGCCTGGAAACAAGCACTGGACAACTTGCTACCACACAACTTGCATGACTTACCCAGGCCTGACTGCTTGCTGCTGTTCAACAGCAACCCCCCCATGAAACCTAGTGTGGCCTAGTGGTTTGAGTTTCAGAATAGGATCTGGGAGACCCAGGTTCAAATCCGCATTCTGGCATGGAAGCTCGCTGGTGACTTTGTACCAGTCACATATTCTCAGCCTAACCCACTTCACAGGGGTTTTGTGAAGATAAAATGGAGGAGAGGAAAATAATGTTCACTGCCTTGGGTTCCCATCCTGGAGAAAGGCAGGGTATAAATTAAGTAAATAAATGCCAATATAGCTGGGCTGGGGGTGAAAGATAGATTGGCTGCTGGGTGGGAAGGAGAGAAAGAAGCAGGGAAAAATGAGACTATGAGACTAACAGGAGGAGAGAAAGAGGAAATCGTGTGGGGAGTAGGGTTGCCAAATGACCCCGGGGGTCATGTTCCCCCCCGACGAGCTCGGCCACGCCCCCAACGTCAGCAACGTCTGATGTCACTTCCGGTGACGTCGCGGCGGCGCATGCGCGCACACCGCCGGCTCCCGACCGGGACGGAGCCTCCCCCGCCGGTAAGGTTTCAGGATTTGGCAACCCTAGTGGGAAGGGAGGGGGGTGCCGGGGGAAGTGCCCATGGAAATCCTTGTGCACCCTGGGCCATAGTTTTCCTGGGCAGAGGCTGCAGGGGGAGGGAAGAAAGGAAAGCTGAAGGCACAGGGACAGATAAAGGTAGGTTGACTCATTGGTGGGGAGGCAAGGAGAGCAAGAAGCAGGAAAAGGGGAGAGACTAAGGAGACTGCCAAGGAACAGATAGAAATAGTAGGGGAAGGTTAAATGAGATTCCTCCGTGCAGGTCCTTGTGAGCCCCCCACATGCGACTTCTAATGCTGTGCATTAGAAATCAGCTGTTTCCCTGGCAGCCCCTCGTTTTTTCTTTCTGTGTATGTGAGGCTGAAAGATACTAAAGTTATACACAAATGCTGATTGAACACCTGTCTTATCTAAAGCTCTCAGCGTGTGGAAAGAAAGCACACCAAAAAGAAATTTTCCACCTGAGTTCTTTCCTCAACATGGTGACTTTCCACAGGCCCCAAATTTTGGGTGGGTCTGGAACAGTCAGCGTGCAAGTTCCCCCCAGTCCCTCAGCATTCTGGAATGTTGTCACCTGTGTGCTGAGGATGGAGCTCTACAAAATGCTGTGATTGGATGTTTGGATCCAGGTCTCAAGACTGCAGCTCTCAGTTCTTTCTGCCCCAACCCCTTTCTACCTACCAATTTTCCTTTCAGACTTCAAGGGCATGAAGCATTTTGCCCAAAGAACTGCAGTGGCAGGTATCAGTTCTGCATTACAAGATCTCAGGCACCTCCAAAGTGGCGGCCTGAATGTGGTGTGTGTCCCGGATCCTAGGAGGCCATCCCTCTTGTTCGTAGGTTTTCTTGGTTAGTTTTTATTGCAGTACAGGCAAGTAGAGCATGCCCAGAACTACTACTCCTCCACTTCAGGAGTTCTCCTTCCGCACAAAAGCCGGATCTGATTTCTGTGATCCCCCCCACCCTCTGTGTCTTTTTTTAAAAAATGCCAGGCCGGGAGTGGTTCAGTCTTGTTACCAGATTAAAATAGTAGCAGTTGGATTTTTTTTTCCCCCTTTCCTTTTCTTTTCAGGCTCAGGAAGCAAATGGAGTGGCTCAAAAAAGAGTCAAAGATCCTGTGTTGCTTTGAAGATGCAAATAGATACTGGGCCTAGAAAGATCAGTCCTGTTAAAATGCTGCCCCAGGGCATCTGACCCGACCTTTTCAAATTTAGGATCAGAGGAAGCCAACCCATCTCCCCTCTGCATTCTTTCAGCTGCTGCTCTGAGTTTTAACAATAACATGGTCTTTAAATGCTCCCAGGACAGAAGAAAATTCTGCTGGCCTCTGCAGAGTCTCCCCCCCCAACACTTCTGAAGTGCTTTATCATATTTTCCCCCTTCCATGGGATAAAAATCCAGAGTTTTGTTATTGATGATGATGATCTGCATTTATATCACATTGTCCCAGAGGATGATAGTGCAATTCAAACGTTCTGTAGGTTGATGAAATCTATTGGTGGATTCTGTTGGGAATTTAGTTTTCCTGATTCTGAGCAACAGATTTCCTGCAAAACATATCCCCCAAACTAGTTCCACTTTTTAACTGCTTGCTCTAAATCAAGCTCTGAATGTTTTTACTTATGGACACAGCATGCATCATACGTCTGGGAGATCCCCTGCCCTTCTCCAGGCTTGGGTGAGGGATGGGGGATATTGGCAAAAAAAATAATTAAAAGTATGCTCACATGCTGTGAATTGATGGACTACTGACCTGCTAGAGTGCCAGACTAGTACCGGAGAGAGCTTGGTTGAAATCCCTCTCTCTACTATGCAGCTCTCCAGATGACCTTGGGCCAGTTGTTCTCTTTTTAGCCTAAACTACCTCAGAAGGTAAAATGGAGGGAGAATGACTTAGGGCGATTCTGCATTGGCTTGTCCCTCTGTTGTTTTACCAAACCCACCTTGGAACAGAAATTCTCCTCTGCATTGCAGGCTGCTTTCGCTTCCTTTGATCATTGGATTTTATGGTACCCTCTACACTGCATGCCACTTTCACTTTCTTTGATCATTGGGTTTTATGGTGCCTTCTGCATAGATTTTTGGCAGTTCAAGGGTGACTTCGCAGTCAGTAGGTATTGCCCTGGGGTATTTGAATGTGGTTTTGAGCTGCACCTTTTCCTCAGTGTTGAGAAAATGTGGAGCGAATGCCAGATGCAGAACCGTCCATAATCCACCCTGAGCTGCTCGGAGGGAGGGGAGGGTAAAAAGGGGATAGATAGCTAAGCAGATCTGGGATGGCTCAGGCTTTGGTTGAGAGACTTCCTGATACCCGCCATGTGTTTTTAGAAAGTGGGCGAGGGCTTTTGCCCAGCAGGGCTTCTAATCGGCTCTTGGAGAATTGACTGGCTGTGCAGATTTTTAAAAAGTTGCTTTGGCAGCAGTTGCCACCCCAGCAGAGGGATCTTCACTGTGTGACTGAATGTAAGCTATAGCAGCCACATTGTGGCTGTTTCCACCACCTCCTGCAGCAGCAGCCATTTTGGGCTCAGTACCCTATGTCAAAATTCTAAAGGTGCATGCAAGCTGAAAAAGGCTGGAGACCTCTGATGTAAACCATTTACAGTTTTATGACAGGAGTCAGTGTTCCCTCTAAGATGAGTTAGTGTGAGCTAGCTCACAGTTTTTTAGCCTTCGGCTCACACATTTTTGTCTTAGCTCAGGAAGGATGGCTCTGGAGCAAACTAACTGCCAAATCGCTTGCTCACAACTTTAATGCTGGTAGCTCACAAAGTAGAATGTTTGCTCACAAGACTCCACAGCTTAGAGGGAGCATTGGAGGAGATAGGTGGAATATAAATAACTAGATAGAAACTCTCAGGCTGGGGCAAGTGATGCTCTGTATTCTTTGTGCTTGGGGGGGGGGCAGTGAGAGGGCTCCTAGTGTCCTGGCCCCACTGCTGGACCTCCTGATGGCACCTGGTATTTTTGGCCACTGTGTGACAGAGTGTTGGACTAGATGGGCCATTGGCCTGATCCAACATTGGCTTCTCTTATGTTCTTAACTAAGAAATATGTAGTCTTAAAACCATTTCCACGTGTGCATATACTACTCAGAGTCCCACTGTGTCATAGCAGCTGCAGTTTTAAACTTGCACAAAACATTAATGGAATCATTTTAGTGGGGTTTTGGTGCACCAGGAATATATCACTGTGCCTTCTTTACTCTAACCTTCCTTGGCACGTAGGGCAGACACTAAACAGGAGCCTGAGTGGCCCAGGCACCATACCAGTCGTCCTCCAGACAGGTCTGAATAATGCACAGGCTCGTTGTTACTTAATTTTGGCCCCTGTAGCAAAGTTTTCCCTGCGGTGCTGGAGAAATGCTCCTTAAATGGAGTCGACTCATATTTTATGAGCATTTTAATAGCTTGTTTTCTCTGATGTGATGAAATTACTGCTGAATGCAACTCTCAGTTATGCGAGGTGGGCTCTTATCTGCAGCAACTTTGCTAATACGGCATTTTTATATCAAAGTAGGTCAGGCAGCACAGGGCTGGTATTAAAAGTTGCCTTGAGAACACCTGGGGCTTATTGGACACGGGCTGTTTTTTTAAAAATAAGAAAGTTTGGAGGCCCACTGGTCTCAGAGCCCCTGATGCTGCAGCACTGCTGATACTAAGAGAGTGTGGGCTGATCAGCCCTCTGAATGGGAGGCCATTGAGAGCCACAACTGACAGCAGGATATAAGCAGAGGTCATTTCGGGGGGAATCGCGGGGGATCGCAGTTCCCCCGGGTGAGGTACGGGGGGACGGGGCACATGACGAAGCCCTGCCCGCCGCTTCCGGCTGCCCCGCTTCCGGCCCTCATTCAGCCAGGAGGAGGCAGGAGAAGAGGGAGGGTAAGTTGCTTCCTCCCTGCCTCTCCTCACCCCTGCCTGCCTGGGGCCAGGGAGGGCCTTCGCGGGGCTTCCTTGCACTCCCGCCGGCCTTGCAGGTCCACCGCCGGGCCCCTCAAGGGGCTCGGCAGTGGAGCTGCAAGGCCGGCGGCGGCCGGGACCGTTGGGGGTGGTGTGTGTGGCCTTATGACACACTTCCGGTGATGTCAGGGGGTGTGGCATATGCTAATGAGTTATGCTAATGAGTTTCCCTAGCTCTTTTTCTACGAAACGACCCCTGGATATAAGCATAATGTATATTTAAGCATTAGGCCATTAAAAGGAATTATAGGAAAGAAGTACTTAATATAAGTTAAAGCAAAGGTTTATTGATCAACATCTATGTGCCATATATATTAATTGCACTATATAAATTTAACAGTGACAAAACCTGTTTAGGAGAGAGCGAGGACTAGCACTTACATGAAGTCCCCTGCTCTCCCCTCTCAGCTGTTCATTGTAATTGTATGTTCTGCTCCTTCATTACTACCATTGCCTCTGCCCGAGGCCTCCGTCTAGTCTGTGGTCTTCATCTCCGCCTGCCCCCCCCCCAAAGATCAGAATCCTGCAATAGAGGAAGCCACATTATGAAGTCAGAATAAACCGTGTGCACATTTCTCTGTGGCTGACCATATTTGTTTAGTTTTGAATGTGTTATTCTGCTGTGGTTGACTCAGATTTTAAATTAATCTGGAAGGGTTTGGAAAACATTCTGGCAGAGGATGAATAGGGGGGAAACCGAGGATGCTGAGATATTTCTCATTGTTTCTCTCTCTAGAACCATGAGGACTAGGAACAGTTTTTTAAAAATGAAAAAGACAGCTGCTCCTACTGAGCGGATTCTTCACTTGCACCGCAAATCTGTGCAAACACACATGCAAGGATGTTGAATTGTGGGGTATGCTTAGAAGTTCTGCTTTAGTGAATGGGTCAGGCTAATTTGTCATGCCCATAAACATGGCTCACCATGACCTGGATGGCACAGACTAGCCAGATCCCCTCAGATCCCAGCTGCTAAGCAGGGTTGCTGCTGGTTAGTTATATGGATGGGAGACCACCAAGGAAGTCCAAGGTCGTTATGCAAAGGAGGGCAATGGCAGACCACATCTGAACATCTTTTCTTGAAAGCCCTACGAGGTTGCCATATGTTGGCTGTGTGACTTTCCGCCACCATACATGGCTCAGATCCGCTGTAGCATGTCCAGCAGAACCGTTATCTCAGCAACTCCAGTCGGGACATGCAGCAGAATAAAGAGGCAATGTGGTGGTAGACTCTTGAGGTTATAGAATGGACTTTGCCATTTCAGTCTTTGGGAGAGGGAGCACATTTTTAAACGGTTCCCCAGGTAGAAAAAGAGAAAAAAGCAGCTGCAGTTCCCTGTGAGCAGAAACTAGCATAGCAGGGGGTGCTAGGCTTGGCTGAACTTTTAGTCTTTATAGGTTAGCTTTTTATTTGCAAGGAGGGTTTTTTCTTTTAAATGCAATGTAAGTATTAGAAATATGACCTCTTAAGTATGGTGCACAAAAACTACAGTCTTCCCACCACCAGCTCAGGATCCTACCGCCTCACTGGGCTGCATGCAAACTCGCTTTGTTGCTGTCAAAGACCAGGCATCTTGCCATGGCAACTAAACCTGGGGGGAGGAAGCCCACTCATCACACCATCTGGCCTGATCCCTTCCTTGCCACCAGCTCCTGTCTTGTGACATCCCCGTCCACGCGAAGCTGTTTCCAAGCATCTCCGATGGCTTAATAAACTTTTTTTGCATGTTCTAGTTGCTTGCTGGCCTTTGAGAAACCTAGTCTAGATATATCCATCCTTGTGCTGTTTCAGACGAATGAATGGCAGGCACACCAGCGCAAACAGGTGCTTGTTTTGACCCTGGCCACTTCCGCACTGTCATTTTTGTCACTCCTTTGTCCCTCTTGCTTCAGGGTCCCCCCCCCCATATCTTTTGCTCTCTTTAATAGTCCCAGAGGGGGCAAAACCCATGCGGGGGGAAAGGGGGGGACCCAAAGCTATCTTGCTGTAGGGTTCCCCCCCCCCCTCATGTGTTTTGCTCTCTCTAGTAGTCCCAGAGAGAGCAAAACCCATGTGGAAAAGGGGAGGGGGGGAACCCAAAGCGATAGGAACAAACGAGAGACAAAAATGTCAGTGTGGAAGTGGCCCCTGTCTCACCCACCACATGACAGTCCTCTCTGCACAAAAACAAACCCCCCCCCCCCACTTTGCAGTTTGTTTCCTGGAGCTATCCCAGGCTGTCCTTATCTGAAGGGAAGAAGGTGCTGTTTCAGCCCTTTGCCAGCCAATTTCATGCCGCTGTAAGAATTGCCACTGATGAGATGGTTTCAGTTATTCAATCTCTGACTGGGGCCCAGGTGCTTGGTACGCATTCAAATGCCCTCCCCGCATCAGGCCCGCCTACTGCTTTGCTTTCTCTTGATAGCAGACATCTATGTCCAAAGTGGAACTTTAAAAAAAAGAAAGAAAAGAAATTATATTGCTGCCTCTCAGGAGGGAGCTGGCAGGGTAGCTTCTGATAACAATTAAAAGGACAGCAGCAATAAAGCAACAACAATTAATTATTTAAAGGGCCAGATGAAACTGGCTGTAAAATCTAAAATGCCTCACAGCAAAAAAAAAAAGATCTTTTAAAAATAATTTTAAAAAATAATAAAAACCAGAAAGGTGTAAACAATTATAGCAGAAGTATAACGAAAACCCTTAAGGTGACTTTGATTTGTATGAAAAATAATAAAATTGTCCCTGAGTGTTTCAGAAGAAAAATGACAAGAGTACAGGCTCAAAATTATTTGGGGGACTTGCACATGTTCTTCTTAGAGACCCACATTCAAATGCCCACTCTGTCATGGAAGCTCCATGGGTGACTCTCAGCTACCTCACAGACTTGTTGTGAGGATAAAATTAAGGGTGATGTAAGCTGCTTTGGCTGCCCACTGAGGAGAAGTGAATAAATAATTAAATAAAACTGAGACGGCCTAGTGCCAGGCAAGCCCATATGGGGACGGAATTCCATAAACTGGGAGCCACAGCATAGAAGACCTTGCACCTTGTGTCTACCTGCAGGTACGCGCAGCTTGGGGAGTGTGCTGCTGGACCTCTGAAGTTGGTTTTAACTTTTGGGCAAGATCATAGATGGCTCTTTAAACACTCTTGGTTTCCAATGGGCTTTTCCTGTGAAAGATCTGTTTATTGTTTTTTTATCCCACCCTTTCCCCAGAGGGTGACAACTCGCAACTCGTTCCCTCCCTTTATCCTCAGAAGCACCCTATGAGGTAGGTTAGGCTGAAAGAGAATAACCAGCCCAGGATCGCCCAGTGAGTTTCTGTCCAAGTAGGGATTTGAACCTGGATCTGTTCGGTCCTAGTCCAGCAAGCTAACCACTACACAACATTGGCTGTCATGGGGAAGTTTTTGTGTGCAAGGAATGGGAGCTTTATAAGAGCAGATGCTCTCATTTGTTTCAGTGGGGGTTTGGGCTGTGAGACTTGGATGCTGAGACAGTAGATATCTGGATAGCAGATTCTGGGGATAACCAAGGAAGGTCAAGCTCAACTTGTTAGGTTTGCTGGGCCCCTTTTGTTAGGTTTCCTTGCTGGGCCCCTTTTGAACATACAACACTGGATGTGGTGGTGGTCCTTCTAATGTTCTTATGACAAATGCCAGGACACTGTTGCCCTTATCACATGACCCATAACGTCCTGTACTGTAAACCAGAATTCCATTTAAAAGGCAACTATGTTGTCAGACCTACAGAGCCTAGGAATTTGGATTGCCACTGACCTCAATTGTGGAATTTTAGCCATCATAGGGAAAGGAAATTGTCAAATCCTGCAACTGAAATTAGGGTGCTCTTTAGCAGGGTGGTAGAGACCCCACCGGTTTTCAGTGCCAGTGTGATTATGCTTAAGGAACACCCCCTATTTTTGGACAGCTCACAGCCCCTAGACAATGAATGTGAATTCTTGTATAATGGCTCTGTGTACTAGCTATGCATGGCAGAAGCAGAAATCCCTGCGGTTAAAATAAAAAGGATGACTCTTCCATCTGTGTTCCCAGTGTTGCTATTAAGAGGTTTAAAAAACAAATAACCACAAAAACTGCTTTTCAAATACATGGCTTTTTTTTTGGCAGCTCAATCTGAAATATATCCAAGAGTGCTCTTTTTTACCCTCGCTGTGAATCTTGTCCACCCCCACTGATTAAAAGAACCCTCTCTGTCCTACCTTCTTATTGAAATCCAAAGTGGCATCCTGCAGTTCATATGACTATATAAAAGAATGCAATTAAGTCTTTTAATAACAATAGTAGAGCTTTTATGCATAATTTTATTGCAGTCACCCAAATTGGGGTGCAAAATTCTAGACATGAGGGTTCAGGGACTCTGACAGGCTGGGCAGGAAATGATGGGTGGAACCTGTGAGTGTCTCTGAGACAAAGGAACTGAGATGATGGGTTTGAGGATACAGACAGCACTCGCAGAGAGAAGGGAAGAGATGCGAGAGAGCGAACCTTTTAGCACAGTGTGCGACCTCATTATACCGGGAGGGTTGCGCTTGTCCTTGACAGATAACGGAGGTGGCTGGGGCCGTCCTTTGCGTACGAGCTGGCAGCAGGCTTTGCATGTCATGCCTATAAAACAGATATTGTTGGGAGTGAATCAAACCTTTTTGATGCCTGCCCATTTTTTTTTTTTTGCAATATGCCTGACTTATTCATTCAGCTGTAGATCTGTGCATCATGAGGGATTATTAGTCATCTCCTCTCATGTTGCTACACTGCTGACGAGTCCTGGGGTGAGGGAAGGTCACTAGGTACTGATGTCTTACTTTCTAATAACTCCGTGTTGCTCTGGCTGAGGGAGACAACCTGCTGGGCCAGTGCCGAGGTAGCTGTTTTGGGCTCCCTCCTCTATGCCAAATCACCATCCGGCTTTCCATGAGGAGCCATAGTAGCCTCTGTTGCTGCGGGGGATATTTCATTAACGTTGGATAGCTGGGCCATGTTGTTTTGCTGGGGGGTGGTAAAATTGGGGGCACGTCTTGCCTCTTCCATTGAGATTCACGTACGTTTCTGTTGGGTTCCTGGCATAAAAAGTAGGCCTTCTCTGTGCAGCTGGGTGAGCCCAGTCACTTTGGGATGGGATGATGCATTCTGGGCAATGGATTGCATTTTTGGCCGTGACACAAGGGGCATCATGAAATCCCACTGTATCTTACGCCCTCACCCAAGATGATATCAATCAGGGGTCGTTTCGTAGAAAAAGAGCTAGGGGAACTCATTAGCATAATTCATTAGCATATGACACACACCCTGACATCACCAGAAGTGTGTCATAAGGCCACACCCCCTGACATCACCGGAAGTGTGTCATAAGGCCACACACCCCGCCCCAAACGGTCCCGGCCACTGCCGCCAGCCTTGCAGCTCCACTGCCGAGCCCCATTAGGGGCCCGGCGGTGGACCTGCAAGGCCGGCAGGAGTGCAAGGAAGCCGCGCGAAGGCCCTCCCTGGCCCCAGGCAGGCAGGGGTGGGGAGAGGCAGGCAGAAAGCAACTTACCCTCCCTCTTCTCCTGCCTCCTCCTGGCTGAATGAGGGCCGGAAGTGGGGCGGCCGGAAGCAGGTGGCGGGACTTCGTCATGTGCCCCGCCCCCGTACCTCACCCGGGGGAACTGCGATCCCCCGCGAAATGACCTCTGATATCAATACCATATGTTGGCAGAAAGAATGGGAGGAGTCCACATTTTGTGGGATCTCCCAGCTCCAAGGGGTATAGAACGGTGGATGGATCCCAGATGCTCTGTGAATTGGCCGTTTAACATTCTGGGGAAGTTCCCGGAAGGGCTGTTCCCAAGAGGGCTGCCAGAGGCCAGAAGACTGCAGAGCCAAGCCTCAGTAGCTCTGCCAGTACCATAGGGACCGCTTGGTTCACACTCTTCAGCAATTACAGTGTATGGTATCAAGTCAGCAGTTGGCAGTGATGTGGGAAGAGGAGACGGGAGCCAAAAGCCACGATCAGTGCAGCAGGTGAGTCTGAGCTGAAAGGCCCTTGCAGTGTTAGCCTGTAGCCTTCAAGCTGAGTAACTGCCACCACTCTGCAAGGGGAGCAAAGAATGGGCCAGGCCCTAGGTCTTGGAGGAGATGGTATGAGGGAAGTTGACTGCCACAGCTACATGGGCTTTCTTTGACCACCTGCCCCTCCACTGTCTTTGATGGGCACATTCTAGTCTACTTTTTGCACTCACTTGCTTTGTAATTTGGTAAGGACTGTCTTGATACAAATCAGCGCAGAATGGATGCGAAATGATCCCTCATCTGTGAAAGGGCGATCACTGTTTGTTTTGCTTGTTCCTTCTAATGGCTCTTCTGGGACACCGTCCCCAGTGTGCATTATGACTTTTATGGGATATATTAATTTTGCTATGTGGGGCCAATGAGTAGAGCTTCGTTTTAATTCTCACAAATTAGCTTTCACAGTCACGAATGTTTCCCCCCCCCCCTCCTTCTCTCTCGGTATACACATCACGGTTATTTCATAAAGCAAAATAAATGGAAGGCAAAAAGCAAATATACTTCCCCCTCCTCGAATGACTTGAGTGATAAATGAAACCATCTTTTGTGATTTGAACATTTCACAACATGGCACTTTCATTCAATGGCACAACATTCATTTTGGAAAGAACTGAAAGGGGGAGCAAATTAACTCACTGTTTTCCGTGCCTTGACTGGCTCTCACTTCACAGTGTTAGTAAAGGCTGAAAGCAAAAAAGGGCATCCCCACCAGCACCAAAGCATTCTTTAGATTTCAGTCTTAAACAGAAATGGGCTAGCCTTGGGGTACAAATAGATTGTAAAACATGCACCCCTTTCTATCTATTGGTGGCTAATTAAGTTACTATAGAAGGGGGTATCTGATTAACATTCATAGGGGGAGTAGCATCCCTTTTTGCTTCTCTGTCTCAAAAGCCTTTTTGGCATCTTGAAGCCAGTTTTGCACAAAGCACCACCTAATCCAGTAAGTACGCACCAGACCCTACATTCAATTTTAGAACAATTCAAACAGCAAAGTAGGGGCTTCTTCTTCATGCCTTGAAACAGCCCACCCCCCTCTTTTGTAGTAAACATCACCTGATAAGCAGTTGTGGGAGAACCGGAAAGCTTGTTATTTTGTGGTTGGTCCTAAATGAAAAGAGAATCCCTACTATACAAACGTTTGTAATGACTATGTACAATTTTCGTGTATTGGGGAACAGCAAGGGCCAAAAAAATCCTGGTTCAAGAGCCATAAGCAGGTGCAATTAACTCCCCACCCCCCCAATAAGGGCTGCAGGCTCAAGCCGCCGGTTGCCATGGCCAGGGAGGAAAGCCTGGCCTAAAGCTTCAGCGCGTGGGAAGTGAAACGCCTGTCTCTGCACGAAGTCGGAAGGGGGGGGGGTGTCATAAAGGAGAAAAGAATAGGCG
>NW_015161967.1:328280-356185 GCF_001447785.1 Gekko japonicus
CTCCCTCGGCCGTGCGCCCTGGCTGACCCGCGACGAGGTGCCTCGCCGCCGAGGTCCGCGGGGCCGGGCCGCCGGGCATGGGGAAGGCGGCGGCCGGGGCCGGGCGGTGAGTGGCGAGCGGCGGGGGCCGGCATGCGCCCGCCGTCGCCCGCGCCATGGAGGAGCGCTGGCACAAGGTGCTGGTGGCGCTGGTGATGCTGCTGCTCTTCGGCGGGCTGGTGCTGCAGTACGTGTGCCCGGGCAGCGAGTGCCAGCTGCGGCAGCGCCTGCAGGCGGCCAGGGCGCTGGGCGGCGTCTCGTCCTCTGCGCGTCGGCAGGCCGACCCGTACCGGGTCGAGGACGAGAGCCCACCGCGCTTCGTGCCGCGCCTCAACTTCTCGGCCGAGGACTTGCTGCGCCGCGTGGACTTCAACATCAAGGGCGACGACCTGATCGTCTTCCTGCACATCCAGAAGACCGGCGGCACCACCTTCGGGCGCCACCTGGTGCGCAACATCCAGCTGGAGCAGCCCTGCGAGTGCAAAGCCGGCCAGAAGAAGTGCACCTGCCACCGGCCGGGGAAGCAGGAGACCTGGCTCTTCTCGCGCTTCTCCACCGGCTGGAGCTGCGGATTGCACGCCGACTGGACCGAGCTCACCAACTGCGTGCCGGCCGTGGTGGACAGCAAGAAGGACGCCAAACTGCGTCCCACCAGGTGAGGCGGCTTCCCCTTCCCAGGCCGAGCCTGCTAGCAGTAGTCTCGGCGGGAGCTGTCTGCTGAGTGAAGCGGGGGTCAGGATCGGGGAGGCCAAACTGCAGGGGTAGGACCTCGGACCTCCCTGCTCCCTCCTGATTTGGAAACCATTGGTTTCAAGGAAAGGCTGCACTCCTAAGTCATGCTTACCTGGAAAGACCGTTCAAGCCAGTCAGATTTACTTCTCAGTAAACAGGGTTAGGATGGGTGAGTAAAAGGTGTTCAGAGTTATGGCTGGGCTGAAGGTGCTAAAATCCAGTCATTCTGCTGGCTTAATGTCATTAAAATCCTGCCAGTCAGGTTCATTAAATGGGTGGTTAATCCTTACTTGAGAACACCTTCGGGCCCCTAGACCTCAGTGTACGTGTATTCCACTCTCTTGCTGTTTCCACTTCACTGTTCTACTTAACAGGAGACCATTTCTGGACACACTGCAGTTTAAGGCAATTCCTTGTTTCTCCTACTCAGGAAAAAAAAATCATGGCTTTTCAGCATGCTAAATCCAGCCAGTTTGGACTTGGGATGGTTAAAAGGTTCTTGGTTCCTCCCCTTATTTTTTGCAACCCCAAGATGAGCCGTTGCAATAGACGGTAAAGTGAATGTGGAATAGTCATAGATTTTTGTGCATCACATAGCACAAGTAAGAGCCCTCCCGCCCCCAAAAGCACAAACTTAATTTGCTTACCACCTAGCACCAAGAGGGAACTGAAAATGAAAAACCAGATAAACAACACTCAAGTCTAGTAGCATCTTAAAGACCAACATGATCTCCAGGGTATAAGCTTTTGAGAGTCATAGGTCCCTTCGTCAGATACAAGTAGGAATGGAGATTTCTGAACCCTGGTCTCCCACTACCTGTTCCCTTTGTGCACAAGAGTCTTGCTATTTCTCAAGGAGGCAGAGGGCTCGAAGTCTAAGGCAACTTAGAGATTTGTGAGATGTTTTAACAGTCCTTCTCACTGATGTTCTCCTGTGTTTTAAGTCCCCCTCCCTGCCTTGGATTTCTCCTGATTTCAACAAGACCTCAGAATGTTTGATATTATTGCAGACAACTGCTGAAGTGCAAACTTGGGCGTGACAATAAAGAAACAAAAAAAATCTTTCCTGAAGGTGAGAAGCTTTGGCCATCTCTTGATCGTTGGTGCTATCCAACATTAGGTAGGTTCAGTTGTGTGTGAGAGCAAACAGGGCCAAGCCAATTGTTTAACTTTTAGAGCCACTTGTCCTCCTGGAAAGCCTGTTACCTTTCTGCTGTGTTGCTGCTGGCTCTTACTGGGGTGATCCCTGTAAGCTCATGCTTGAAAGTTCCTCCTTCGTGCTCCTGGAATTGCATTATTTTCCTTCCCCGCTATGTTAATGTCTGTGGAAACAGCACGAGTTGAGGTTCCTGTTCTTCGAATGGGAAAGAGAGGCGAAGCCATGATGTAGAAGGAGCAAACTTAATTTCTGAGAGAGATGGAGAGTGTATGAGACTCATTCCGTACTGATGTCCACATTTTGGCTTGACTTGCTTCCCCCGCCCCCCACTCTCTTCCTTCTTTTGCTAACCATTTGCAAATAGTGAGCAGGGAAAGCCTGGTGGTTTGGGGCTTGCTGATTGAAATAATTCCAGCCCTCTTTTGTCTCAGGATTTGTAACAGTGGCTTCGCTCTGATACGGTACTGCAGGAACACTGCTTCTACGTAGCATACAAAAGAGCAATTTTTCCCCCCTACAGCGAAATGCAATTATTGTCCAGCTGTCCAATTTTACAGACCGATGGTGTCAATATTCCTGAGAGTCAGGATCTCTTTTCCATCCCCATCTTTTCCAGTCATTTCCCTCTTCCAGGATATCCTGCGGTCATTTAGCTTTTGTTTTTTCTTTGTCCTGGAAGGGAGATGGAGCTTGTGTCTTCCTGCTTTTACAGACCTTAGTCAGTGATATCAAAGGTCTTCTGTTGTTGGCTGGCAACCCATTTTGGCAACAGGGGCATAATGCACCAGGAGATATTTCTGGGCTGCCCTTTGGATCTCTCTGATGTGTTAAATGTATTGAGCTAGCAAGTGCAGCCCACGCAGATCACCTGTGAACCAGGAAAAGCGCCCAGTCCCTAAATGCTCAAAGAATGAGCTGTTTGTGAATTTATAATTTGAGCCATCTGTACATGGAGCTTCTTTTCTTGGGGGAGAGACGGAGGGGGTACCAACACTAGAAATGAAGCAGACACCCATCTTTAAGTAGGCATCTGGAACAAAGAACCTCGCAAGCAGTTTGGTTCATCTTGAGCAGTGGACGCTGGAACAAAGCCGGCGGCTTGCCCAAGTCGTATGTCTTGCCGACAGTTTTGATTGTGCCGGTTATAGAATCCTTGTAGTCTGCAGGTAAACCCAAGAGCAATTATTAGGCCAAGTGGCTTCTTGGAGAGTGCCTCTAGTTTATTCTCCCATACAAATGGGCCTTGATCATTTTTGAGAGTCCTGCTTTGGTTGCTGATTTGGAGGGTGGAAATCCGTCCCATGGTGATTTATTCCCTCTCTGTGCAAATTGTTTAGATTGGTGATCAGATAGGGTTGCAGCATTTACCAATAAATAAAAACAGGCAGGCATACTTAAAAGCTGTGTGTTTCATTTTAGTGCTGGATTTTTTTGGGGGGTGCATGGGTTTGCGATATGCCTCAGATTTAGCCTTCAGAAAAGCTTTCCTATAAGAAGCTTGGTGATCTCTTATTCCGAGTTCTTCTTTGAGAGTTAGATTTCAGCGTAAACGTTGTCATTTTCTGGTGTTTAGCTTGCTGGCACTGAGCAATTGTGCAGTCGTTAAAAAGTTAAGATAACAGTGGTATCTTAACAGGTGATTCACATTGGCTGCATCGTCTTTATTTGGGGCACAGAATGTGCCATATGTGGCGATTATAAGGGGGGGTGGGAACTGACTGCAGTTCTGCGGCACAATTGCAACATCTGTATTCAAGTATTTGTTAACTTCTGCATTATCTGAACCATCAAGGCTAAGCACAGATTGACTTGAAACCAAATGCAGTAGTGCCTTTCTAGAATTCCCCCCCCCCATGTAAACACCATACTGCCATCTACGGAAAATGCTTGGCATCATTATTGTCTGCCTTCCAAAAGGAGAGCATGTTTTCCTTGTCTTTGTCCTCTCATGTGCTCTCTGTAATTTCTTTCTTTCCTTAGAGGCTCCTTTCAGTTGCAAGCCTTTAAGAGAGCAGGAACACAACAGAGCTGGTTTACGCTTCTCTATCTTTTGCCCCAGTGGAAGGCATAGGCAGCCGTTGTACAGTGAAGTAGACTCCGGTGTTTATGAACTGCACCTCTCCCCCAGTCTGAAAAGCAGGTAAACCAAAGAAAGAGCAGGACAGGCAAAACTTTGACTCAGATATGGGTGGTTCCCCCTCTTTGTCAAATCTTTGTTTTGGTAGGAAAACACAGGACTAAGGATCTGCATTTTGTAAATGAGGGGGAGAATTGCCCCCTAACCTGTATCCCAGCTAAGGGAGTTGTCTTGAAGTCACATGATACAGCTGAAATTAAATGGGATTGTTTAATACCCGGGTGGGAAACCTCTTGGGACATCCCACCTTCACATGCACTACCTTGAGCTTCACAAAGGAAGGAATGCAGAATATGACTATAATGAAATAAATGTTCCGAAGGGTAGCCAACAGCGTGCTGTACCAAACACATTCAGCTCACAGCTTGTGTCCTCAACCGCTAAGCTATGCTGGCTGCAAAGTACATCTGCTTCACAGAGGCTGGAATGCAGCTTGTGGGCAATGATGAGGGAGAGAAATTTTTTTCCAGGCTAAAAGTTAAGTGGATTCTTGTTAGCAGTCAGCATGCCACAAGTTAGTAACTTTGGGATCTGTGTTAATAGGTGGGCTACGAAATGATTTGCCAGGTAGCCGCTGTTGAGGGCCTGTTTGGTTTAGTTGTCTGTTGTGTCTTAGGGTCGCAAGCGTAAGCCGCTTCCAAGAGCTGCTCTGCTAAACTTGGCAGGAGGCTTCTGCCCCTTCTTAAGCCTTTATTTAAAACAACAACAACAACAAGTTTTACTCCTTATGTACTTTTAAAATAAAATAATTGCACAGCCTGCCAAGTAACTGGTGAGAATTCCGAAAATACTCTTCTGACTAGCTATTATTGAGATTGCAGTGTGCAAACGCTAAAAAAGGAAAGACGGAGTGTGAACAACCATTCTTTCCACTCCTCCTCACACCTGTTAGATGAACTTGTGTTCCTTTTCTTTGTGCTGTCAGTATCGCAGTCACCAGCTGGTGAAGGGAACAGCTAACGTTCTTTTGCATCTCTGCTTGGTCCCAGTGCAAGTTTATTGTGTGTGGATGCTCCCCGCAGCCTCATGCCCACCGCCCAACTGGGCTTGTGGGCGTGAGTGAGACTTATGTTCTCCTGATCCTCCCTCAGGTTTGCGGTGGGCTAAAACAGACCGGTTATTGCTAGTCCCATCGCTGGCCCTTTTTAAAGGTTCAGTAGGAGAGTCTTACTGAGAGCCAGTGTAGTGTAACGATTAGAGTGTCAGTCTAGGATCTGGGAGACCCAGGTTTGAATCCTTCCTCTGCCATGCAAGCTCTGTGGGTGACCTTGGACCAGTTGCGCACTCTCAGCCTAACCTGCCTCACAGGGTTGTTGTGAGGATAAAATGGCGGAGGGAAGAATGATGTAAGTTGCTTTTGGGTCACCACTGGGGGGCGGGAAGGCAGAGTATAAATGTAGTAAATAAATAGATACATAAATAATCTTGGGAAATTTTCTACCTAAGACTGTGGAGAGCTGCTCCTGACAATACTACCAGGCTCTGTGGACCAATAGATGGTATAAAGCAGAGCCTTCTCCTCTATGGATCCTCTTGCTATTGAGATGTTCTAGTGATGCTTGGTCCTTGGTGGATGCATGGTTGGTTGAAATCTGCCATGATCAGGGCCTCTCCTGTACTGTGGAATTATTTCCGTTGGGGTGTTCACTTGTCTTCCTCATTCTTTGCCCAAGGAAGGGGAAATCTGTCCTTTTTTCTCTGGGCATATAACATCTATGTAGTATAAAGCTTTGACAAATCTTTGCTGGTGTGTTGTTATCTTTTGTTTGAATTTTTTGACAAGGATTTCATGATACTTTAAAAAACCAGGTTAGTATTTTCATGTTATAATGTAAACTGTCTCAAAAGCTCCCTCCATAAGGCATCAATATATGCTAAAATGGATTTATAATTCTTTGCTATAAATGTATAGGTACAACTACACCATCCTGGCCATGTGTTGAAAAAGGTCCTTTCGCTGTAACTCTTGGGAGAGTCTTATTCTAAGCAGGCTGTTTCTCCTAGAGTTCTGGAGTTTTTCCTTTGTTTAGGTGCAAACCATTTCATGTTACTTTTAAATGCTAACCTACAGAGTGTGGTACATTAATATCTGGAAGAGAATCTTTGGCATGCAGAGTAGAACCTGTTTAAAATGATGGTAGGATTTCTGATGGGTTCCCTATAGAATCCTAGTTAGGGGGGGTAGAGATGTGAAGGCCCGGGGAAAAAAATTCAGAAAAAAACATTTTTTTCCTGAAGCCTTTTTTGTTTTTTTCCGAAAAATTGAAAAAAGAAAAGAGAAAAAAATTGATTATGGAATGTTTTACTTTAACATGATGAATAAAATATTTTAAGACAAGGTGTTCAAATATTTTCCAAATCGTTTCTAAAAAATATGTATGGTATCAGATTGATCTAATTTCTGTGCACTGAGGACAAGCAAGTCCTAGGTTACAAACTGAACTCTCCAATGCAAGAGCAAGATGCATTTCTTCCTTTAGGAGGTGCTATTGTCACAAGAAAAGAAAAAGGTTTCAGTTTTGTTTTTGCATGTGGGTGGGAATTACGTTTGTAATAATTGTTTGGATACACTATATTTTTAATATGCTAGTTGTGATAATTTCATGCTAAGTAAAAAATGTCCATAGTCATATTGTATGTTCCTAAAATAACAGAATGACTTTCAATCTGGGAAAAAAAAGTGCTAATGTAGCATTTTTTTCAATTTTTCCGAAAATTTCCATTTCCCCCCCCAAAAAACCCGAGGGGGGATTTCTGGAAATTTTACATCTCTAAGGAGGGGTGAGGGGAGGGAGAGTTTCATTGGCCAAAGTGTTTTCCCTGGGTGTAAGGAAACTAGGTTCATTTCCTGCTTGGCTATGAAGTTCACTGAATGGCCATGGGAGAGCTATTCACTGCTTTTCAGGATTGAGGCTGAGGTGTTGCTAAATGCTCTTAACTAATAATGCTATGTTCTGTGCAAAAGACATGCTTGAAAATCAGACTTATCCAGCTCGCAGTGCCTGTTTTTTCTTGAGCTCCGCCACCCCGATGTTCTCATACTTGATTTGTTCGCAATATAAAACGAGCAGTATTTCGAGAGTATTTGCATCTGTGCAGTTGGCAGTCAGTACACGGGCAGCTGGCCAGTAGCTGCTGTTGCTGCATGGACAGAATTTACCGGATTGCTGGAATTAGTGGGAGTTCGGAGGTTTGGGGGGATTAAGTTTGGGAGGCCGTGAAAACTACATCTGCCCCAGCAGGGAGTCCACATGGGGAACGAAGAGTAATTTCTCAAGATAAGATGCCTAGTCGGAGGCAGATATAGGCCCTGTTCACACGCAGCATTTGCAGCGGGAGAGGCACGAATGTCAGGTGGGGTATACGGGCGTGATCACAAGGACACAGCTAGCAAGCGTAGCACACCCATTGCCACCCGTAGCATCCGCCCGAAGATCTGGAGTTAAAAAATACCCGGGAAAGCCTACTAGCAAACGGTTTGCTACGGGCCGTCAATGGAATACCTACGTGTGATCTCTCAAGCGGGTTCTTGACGCGCTCCGAAAACATGCGCCAACATACAAAACCCCACTTTGCCACGGCGGCGTCTGATTGCGTTCTGGCGACGCCTCCCCCCTGCGTTATCTGGCCCGTGTGACTGGGGCTATAGTCTGTTTTAAGAGCCTCTCTGTAGGTTCTCTCCTGCTTCCTTTGAAAATGTAGTGGGGGGGCACTGGTGAGGCATAGGGTAGGTGTATGTGAGAATGCACTGATAGTTTGTGAACATCACACTGAACACCTGAAAGTCTGTTGAATGTTTTCAAGTGTTTGGTGGGACTGCTTGCAAAAATAGAAGCAGTTTTGGTTAAGGAGGAAGGATTTTTCATACCTTACCTATCTGAGGTGTTTAGAGCATGGGCAGGATACCAGGCTATTTTATTTGAAAGAAAATATAGAGCGTATCAGCAAATTTAAACCAGGTTGAAATAGGTCTATTTTGACTCCCCGTGAAGAAACCACTTTAATTCTAGTTTTACATGGATAATTTGTCCTTTTGTTAAACTACAACTCCTAGAATTCCTTGGCTGAAAGCCCTTAGAGTTAAATAGGTTTGAAATTTAGTTAAGCTTGCAGAGTACCAAGGCTCATGTGTGCTTGTAGCTCTTCCAGTCCTGTTTCACTTTCCAGGTGAGCCCCCACCAATTCTGGTAAATTATGTGCTCAAATTTTGAGGGGAGAATTGATGGAAGACTTGTTAAGAGTTGTGCTTAAGGAATCCCATGGAAATGAAGATTTATCTAAGATGGTTTCCTAGCCAATAGTGGAGAGGTTAACTTCTTTGTCATATCCTTTTCTCTTTAACAGTTTCTTTAGGAAATTAGTGGACTCTGTCAAAAATCTGTTTGACTAGTATCCATCACCCAGTTCCTCAGAAGTGGAAGGCAGTTGGAAAACGGGGCTTTGTAGCAAAATTTCCAGCAGTGCAGGCTTGGGGATTCAGGTACCTTGTGGTATGGCCCTTGACTTGGATGCTTTAAGGATGTGAATCAGTAGGGTTGCTAGGTCCCCCCCCCCAACCACCGGCATGAGATGGGGGGGGTAGGGTTGCCAGATCCAGGTTGGGAAATGCCTGGAGATTTGGGGATAGAGTCTAGGGAGGACAGGGACCTCAGTGGGGTACAATGCCATAGAGCATCCATTTTCTCCAGGGGAATGGATCTCTATAGTCTAAAGATGAGCTGTTATTCTGGGGGATCCTCAGGTCCCACCTGGAAGCTGGCATCCCTAGAGATGATCGATAGGGTTGCCAAGTACCTACCTACAAACCGGCGGGGGAGACATGCTTCCCTGCCAGAAGATTCTTGCTTGTAACACAGGCGCTGCACTATTCCATCGCCCGGCTACATGCCTACGTCACATCTGGGCAACAGAATAGTGCAGTGCCTGTGTTTTCCCCGTGGGAATGGTCCCGCGAAGAACTATATATCCCCCGCCGAATCATGGTAAGTACTTGGGAGCACTGATGATCAACAAGGAGTTTATTATGGGAGAGTGATTGCAGAAGCTTCTGGCAAGAAAATGTCTATAATAAAACTAGGTGAGAGAGTATCAGGGAACCGAGAGCTTGCCAGCCTTGGTTAGTTATTGTGTAAAGTACGTAACTACCTTGTCTACACTAATGCACATATGCACACATATGCCAAAAACCGTAGCAGTTGGATTCAAACTGTATTTATTTATTAATTAAAACATTTATATCCTGTCTTTCCTCGTGGTTCAAAGCGGCTTACACAAAGCCAGAAATTGTCCAGAAACTATGAACTCTTGCAAGGTTTCCTATTGCAAGGCTTCAGTGAAGTGTTCTTTTGTTTTTAATTATTAAAGCAGGTCAGCTGAGGTCATTGTTACTGTGCCTGGTGGACAAATATGAATGTTGTGTGCATACATATCATGCTTAGTTGAAATCAGTCCTCACATGGTGAAATCGTTGGGAACCTGCTAAGGTTCGCTGACTGTTTCCCCACAAATAGCACCACCCGCTGCATCAGTCTGTCTTCAGATGCTTGTAGAATGTGTATTTGAGTGTCCTATAGCTGTAAACTGATTTGTTGTCCACTTGTTCTCTAGAGGAATGCTTGGAAATGTGTTTAGTCTCTGTTGGAAAATTCTCAACATCCTGCCAAACTACAGTTCCCAGGATTCTTTGGGGGAATCCACAACAACTATTTTGGAATAAAATTGTTTGGTTAGCTTGAATTCTAGTTTTCCAGCTCCCAAATCCAGTCCACTGTTGTATGACTTTCAAGGGCCTGCTTGCAATTTCCCTGAGAGTTTATGCCATGGGGACCAACTGCTTGACTGTTGCCTCTAAGTACCGGTAGGTTGTGAAAGTTTAGGTGTCGGCCTTGGTGTGTATCTCTTGGCACACTTTGTGCCTTTGCTATGGTAACTTATCTGCCAATAGAATTAAGGGTGCATTTGCAATATATTCCAATCACTCCTGATCTCCTGATCTCTTTTTCTCTGACAGTAGCGAAGGGATGTGGAAGCATAATAGCTTTTAAAAGCTACTTCAGTTGTCACAGGCATTTTCTCATGCCTGCGGTAGATGTCATTTTAATAGACCTCTTTCATCGATAACATGCATGAGTCCTATGGAAGTGTGTGCATATGATGCTGGAGGCTGGGGGTGGTGGTGGAAGAGACATAAGATCTGAGATGACAACAGAGAAGACAAACAAGCAGTAGCCAGGAAAGACACTTTTGCAGGGGCGTTGTTAGATCAGTAGGGTTGCTAGGTCCCCCCCCCAAACCACCGGCATGAGATGGGGGGGGGTAGGGTTGCCAGATCCAGGTTGGGAAATGCCTGGAGATTTGGGGATAGAGTCTAGGGTGGAGAGTGATTTCAGCAATAGTGATCAGCTTTACTGCAGGTACGAACTAGGCTTGAAATAGGTCATAACCAGAACAGTAACATTGGGAGCTCGGCTCCTTTTAAACACTCCCGGGCTAAGGTAGCCACACCTAATTACAATAAACAACCAAAGAGGTTGTGCGGATAACAACCAATGAGAGTTCTTCCCTCGCAGAGAATTGGCACAGTTCTGATTGGTCGCTGTTGTGGAGTGACCAATAGGACGTTAGCTCGGAGGAGCCTTCCTCTGGCTCGAAGCTTAACATGGAGAGTCATGCGGTGATTCAATGTAAGCCTTTTTCAATACACCACAGGCTAGGGTTGCCAAGTCCATCTTCCACCCCCAGCGGGGGACTTTGGGGGCGTTCCTGGAAGGGGTGGGGCATCCCCAACGTGATGACGTCACGTTGGGGATGTCTGCCGCCCCCCCCCCCCCCGCCCGGGCAAAAAAAATGGGGGTTGCGTCCCCCCCCCCCCCCCCCGGCCGTGCGTTGGATCTCCAGAAACAGCAGTTCCCTGCACTTAAAGTAGCCGGCAGCCGGCGTTTCCCCTTTAAGAGAAGCTGCGTTTCCCTTTTAAGAACGAAGCTGGCTTTTCCCTGCAAGCTTGTGGAGTTCGCGCTTGGGATGAAACACGGGTTGCACATCCTTAAAGGGAGAGAGATGGGTGGCTGTGGGTGTTGGGGGTGTTGGGGGGACCCCTGGCAAATTGGGGGTTTGGCAACCCTACCACAGGCGTAAACCATGCTATCAGTTCTAAAATATTTTGCAGATGTTGTCCGAATACAAGGCTGGCCTGACCACCGAGGAAATCCAAACGATGTCTCATTTTAGCGGCACTAGCGAAACAGTGTATTACAGGGGTCCTCAGTGCTGTTAAGCCTGTGGGCACTTCTGGAAATGTAGCAGGTGTCACCACAAAATGGCTGCCATGGAGGCCCTGAGCTGCCATGGGTAGTTGGTGGTACCATAAAATGGCTGCCATGCTGCACCCCCCCCCCGTGTCTATCATTTAAATAAAATTTAAACTACATAAAATGTCTGTGGGGTGGGAGAATGCCCCTTGAAATCTTCCTAGAAAACCGTCAGTCAACAGTGTAGTTGCCTCAGTGTATTAATGTTTATTCAGTTGAAATAATCCATGGCAAGTGTCCTTAGTTACTATTTAGAAGTCTTTGTGGGACTGTGGTCTTTTTGATAGAGGAATCCAGGACTGGGAGTCCATATGTCTGTATATATGGATTTTATTTAGTATGTGTATTTCTGGATGTGACTGGTGCTAAGAAGGTGAGTCTTTAGCAGCATAAATCTTCTTCTTACATCCTCTTATCTGGGTTTTCTCATTTACTTTAATTTCCTTTACTGAGGTTTATTGCCCCCTTCCTTTCTGCTACTGGTGGCCCTTTTGTGGTGTAAAAGTTTTGACCAAACACATGCCCCTAAAGAAGAGCCAGTGTGTGAGCTCTCGTGCCCGTTAGCCTTTAAGCTCCAGGTACTGCCCAGATTTTGTGGAAGATGGCAAGTGTGTGGCTCTGCTCCCTTCCTCCAATTCCATTGCGACCAATGTTCCCTCTAAGCTGTGGAGTCTTGTGAGCAAAAAAAAAAGTTGTGAGCAAACAATTTGGCTACTGCATAAGTTAGTTTGCTCTGGAGCCATCCTTTCTGAGCTAAGGCAAAAATGTGTGAGCCGGAGACTGAGAAACTGTGAGCTAGCTCACACTAACTCAGCTTAGAGGGAACACTGATTGCGACCACTGGAACCTCTCCATTGCCCTGTTGCCTTTAGCACAACCCAGAGCGTTATGGAGAAATAGTGAGGGGCTGAAGTTAAAAACAGATTCAAGAGAGAAACAGAGGCAGGGGAAGGAAGGAATGTGAATTAATGAGTAGAAAAGGAGGAAATGTGGATGGGGCAAAGGAGGACAAAAATAGAAGGGAACTTGAAGATAAGGAAGAAGTTGGAAAGCAGTGTAGTCAGTGAGCATCAGAAATCAGATACACATCAGTAGGTACTGTATTAAGGGCCATGGATCTGAGTAATGCGATTCTGGATGTCTTCCAGTGAGATACTGCCACTTCTCTTGAGGTGCTGAATGCAAAGGCTCTGATCCAGAAATTGTGTGTGCATATTGGCCCATAGATTTTGAAAGTGCAAGGTACTTGCAAGCAGTGTTCCCTCTAAGCTGAGTTAGTGTGAGCTAGCTCACAGTTTTTTAGCCTCTGGCTCACACAGTTTTGTCTTAGCTCAGGAAGGATGGCTCCAGGGCAAACTGATTGATGCAGTAGCCAAACTGCTCGCTCACAATTTTAATGCCAGTAGCTCACAAAATAGAATTTTTGCTCACAAGACTCCACAGCTTAGAGGGAGCGTTGCTTGCAAGCCTTTTTTGGGTGGGGGTGGGGGTGTAAGCATTTTAATTTGGCTTTCTCTTCCCACTTGTGCTGGGTCACACATCCCTTTAAGAGTTCCAATAATAGATGGAGCCAATTAAAATGCGGATACTTGGGATGCTGCTGTTGTGCATCCTGGAGAGAGGGGTGACCTGGGGCAGTATAAAGACATCAGATTTACTTGGTATCTTCTGGGTTGGCTGCATGTATTAAGTGTCTTCATACGAATTTGGTGAACATGTGATATCTCAGAGGTGCTGGATCCTTTTTCTGAATACACTGGTTAAATATATGCAAATAAATGTTGGGCTTCACAATAGACAGGGCCAGGTCAAGCTGCTTTGCTTCCATAGACAAAAACTGTTCCCCTGTTGAGGTGTATATACCGTATATGATTATATCTGCAGGGGCAACAGTCCTGTTTACTGTCTTGATAGTTCTCCCTGTGATTATATCTGCAGGGGCAAGAGTCCTGTTTACTGTCTTGATAGTTCTCCCATTCACTGCCCCTTAAAATAATAGAGTGTTGAAGAAGAGGCTATAATTTGAAAAAAAAAAATGTGTGAGGAAAGAGGTGACAAGGGGGCAGAGGCAGGAAATAATTGTGCCCTGAGGGGAAATCCTCTCCCTGCCCTCTCTGATAATGGGATAGCCCAGACTCACCCAGTCTCATTAGATCTCAGAAGCTAAACAGGGTTGGCCCTGATTAGTACTTGGATGGGAGACCACCCAGGAATTCCAGGGCTGCTGTGCTGAGGAAGGCAGGGGCGAACCCTCTCTGAATGTCTCTTGCCTTGAAAACCCTGTCGGGTCACCTTAAGTCAGCTGCGACTTGATGACACTTCACACACCCACACACAAAATGAGCTAAGGCATTTGGTCTTAATGACCTTCTAAAAGGCAATTTTAAACAGGATATATCTGCAAAGACATAAAATAGCACTCATTCAAACTTGCAGTGAGATGAGTCGTTTCATAGGTACATGTGCATGTTAAGCAGATGCTGGATCGTGGCCGCATTTTCTACTTGTCCAGATTCTGATTGCAGGATTAATTATTTAGCGATGCATATGAAAGCGGCTGTATGGTGGTAGTGAAAGCTGTGAACAGTTTGATATCCTCATAGAGGTACAACGTTGCTTTGAGGGGAAATATATCACGGGAATTTGCCGGCTGCACCCAGCTAGCAGGAATTATTCATTATGTGCCATTTCATCCAATCTGTCATTCGTGCCAGTCCTTATTTAGGAGTAGATGGTTTTCCACGCATAAGCAATGCTTTCCAGTGCTCAGTTAAAGCAGTTTTTCTGTACATCAAGCAGCATTTTTTTTGCCTTTCCGGGATATTATAAATTTTAAAATGGTGCTATAAACGATTGCTTGCAATGATATTGAAATACATCTAAGCTGTAGGGGAGATTCATATTTATAACTTGCGATCTGTTCTGAACTTGGCAGTGTGTTTGTATTAAAGTATCAAATATCCTCCAAACTTGGGAGAATAATAGGTAGAAATATATAAATTTAACAGATAGGTGACAGTTGGTTTCATCATCCAGGTTTCAATCCTGCTATGTATTAACAGAGGTTAAAATTTCTCTCATTTTATTTAAATCAGAATAGACAAATTGTGTTTTTCCCCCCACCATTGTAAATGTCTGCGAGGAGGAGGAGGTATTAGTAGACTTGATTGCTTTTTAAATTTGACTACCAGAGATGCTCCAGCATGCCGAAGAGAATTGCTCGGTTTCTTGCAAACAGCACAGCGCCTAATGAATCACTTCAATGTACTTTTCTTGAAAGAAAGCAGAGCAATTTAAATGCGCGAGGCATTGATTTACATCAAATGGATTAGGCCTTGGTGTGCCATCCCTTGCATTTAATCCTAGTTTCTCCAGCAACTGTAATAATAAAGACGGTCCTTCGGCACGGCATCTGCACAAATTAAGTCATGTAGATTACTGCAGTTTTACATGAAAATGGCCAAGTTAATGTGCTGTGGAGAGGGTCTCCTTCTATGGATGGAACTTTTTGAAGTGGAGGGTGTGTTTTTTGCAGACTTTGTGCAAGTTGGATCGGATCGTGGAAATAAAACATGGAAATGGGAGAATCCTGGGTTTTACTACTAAGATAAAACAAACTTTTATCCTGTGTTGTCCCTGGCTGGAGAATGGAAATAAGCAACTGGCAGCCAAGGAGCTCAGTTTGGTCCTCAGGGACTTCCCTCGTTATGCCTTCTTCACAAGGATTTCTTCCCCAGTCCAGCAGCTTTCTTTGGCAGCCAAGGGGCTCAGTTTGGTCCCCAGGGACTTCCCTCGTTATGCCTACATTCTTCACCAGGATTTCTTCCCCAGTCCAGCAGCTTTCTCCCACACAACCCCAGAAACATAGACTTGTGAGGGCTATTGGTGATCTCTTTGACTGCATGTCACTGGTGACTCCCAGGATGAAATGGAGGAGAGAACAACAGTGTAAGCTGCGCTGAGTCCCCTTTAAGAAAGAAGGGGTGGGGGTTATAAAATGAAGTAAACAAATAACTGTTGAAGCCAAGAGGCAGTCAAATGGCCCTGAGCTCAGCTGAGCTTTGTGGGGCAGAAGGCTGTGTTGAAGCCTCTTCTGTGGCTGTTTCAGCCCCTTCCTCAATGGAAAGAACCCCTTTCAGTGTGTCTGAGCTCTGTAGATGTGGGTCAGTGACTGTCACTCCACTTCCCAAGCAGTTTCTGGATTCAAAAGATGGCCCCTGTTGAACAAAATGCTGACCAATTGCTTTGGCGATCAGTTTCATAAATGTTTGCAGGCAGTTCTTAATGATCATTATGGGATTTTTGAGTGTTCACAGATGTTCTCTTGTTATTTGGGGTAACACCTGGTAAAAACAACCCTTTGGGTCGTTGTTTTTACTATGGGGAATGAGAGGCTTATTCATCTGGCCCTGGTCTTAAGCTGCTAGACCACCATGATAAATTGACCTGTCCCAGCTTTTTCGCTCATTCTTCTCACCAAATGGAGTTTACTGTATGCTGCCACTAATAATAATTAATTGTGCGCCATCAAGTTGCAAGCAGCTCATCCCAACCCCAGGACCCTGCGGTTTTCAAGGCAAGCGATGAGCCGATCCACAAGCCAGTGGTTAATAGATTTGCAGTCTGGCTGCTGGTTATCAGACTCTGTAAGGGGAAAAAATTCAGAAACCTCAACTAGGCAGGATTTCCCTGTTATGTCAGATTACTTTTTCCTCTGTGTGGCTGGTCATCTCTCTTCAGATCTTCACATGTTAAAAGTGTGTCTGTTCTCTAAGAATGAAAATACACCAAAGCAGGGAAAGGAAAGAGTAACAATTTGGGCACCGTTGCCTACACATCACCCTCTTTCCTTTGTCTTCTTAGGTTGCCTTCATTATTGTACAGACTGCTTTGTTGCCCACTTCTTCTGCTTGGAAACTAGCTCTCGGTTTTGACCAGACTACTTGCCAAGGCAGTTTGAACTTAACTCCTGAACATTCTCAGAGTATCAACCCAACATTCACAAAGCAAAAATTAAAAATAAACAAACATTTTTAGGCCCCGTTCACACGGAGCATTTGCCGCGCTAAAGAGACGGATGATAGGCGGATTTTCCGGGCGCGATCACACTGCAACATCTGGGAAGCGTAGTGCTCCCGTGGCTAACCCGTGGCTTCCCGCCGAAGATGCGGATTAAAAAACTAGTACCTACAAGGTACTAGGTTCCGGAAGACGCGGGGCAAGGGCGGGCGTCTGATCGCGTCCCATCCTAGTCCCGTCACAAACAGGACTACTTTTTTTTTCAGTCTGCACAGGATGCGCACGAACAATTAGGTTGCCTTCATTATTGTACAGACTGCTTTGTTGCCCACTTCTTCCGTTTGGAAACTAGCTCTCGGTTTTGACCAGACTACTTGCCAGGGCAGTTTGAACAACTCCTGAACATTCACAGAGTATCAACTCAACATTCACAAAGCAAAAATTAAACATTTTTAGGCCCCGTTCACACAGAGTATTTGCCGTACTAAAGAGACGGATGATAGGCGGATTTTCCGGGCGCAATCACACTGCAACATCTGGGAAGCGTAGTGCTCCCGTGGCTAACCCGTGGCTTCCCGCCGAAGATGCGGATTAAAAAACGAGTACCTACGAGGTACTAGTTTCTGGAAGACGCGGGGCAAGGGCGGGTGTCTGATCGCGTCCCGTCCTAGTCCCGTCGCAAACAGGACTACTTTTTTTTCCAGTCTGCACGAACAATCATGCGCATGCTCACCTTCTGGTGAAAAAAATTTTCCCGATTGCCACGGAAGCGGCGCCTAGCGATTGCTGGTGTGATCGCGCCCTGCCGCTTCTTTGCCACGCTGCAGGAGAGCCGTGTGATCGGCACCTCCCGCCCTAACCACAGGACCTCGACGGGACGTGTGATTGGGCGGCCGCGCGTTATTTTGCTCCGGGGCAAACAGCCATGCTTCCCCCCGCATTTTCCTGCCCGTGTGACCAAGACCATAGATACCTAGGATGAAACCTCATTTCATCTTGATGACAGGGATGTAATAACGGGTAGGAGTTTTAAGTGACAAGCAGACGATCTCTAAGGTAGAGCCGATGGTGATGCTGAGTGCTGACACATGTCACTTTTTGTTTATTTAGGATTTAGTAACATTTTGGTTGCTTAATATTTCTTGGGTTGTTCAGTTTTTATTGTTAAAAACTGTAACAATATTTATTTCAATATGAACTTTCATGAGATAGAGTTTACTTCGGATATGGGGCAAAGTACAAGAGAGGCAGCTATCTTTGCTGGTGAATTCCATGTTGCTCTCACTCTGTGGTGCTGAAGTTTTCATTAGATTTGTCCCTACTCCTTTCGTAGTGTACAGAGTTTTCTTTCCAATCTCATCTATAGATGATTTTTTTTATTTTGGCATTTTCATATGAATACATGCAGGTCTTTCTTCCCATATATGTGTATTTGTGCATGAATTAACTTACATTTAAAAGCACTTCTTTAAGGTGTTTTTTCTCTCTGTCTTTCCTGAATCGTGCAAAAGGATGTCTTTTTAAGCTGTGTCAATTTAAGGTATCAAAATATGCATGGTATTTGTGTACCTTCATTCAGGGTGCAGTTGCTAGATTTTCCCCCTCTCCCCCTTTTCCTTTTCTGCAGAGCTGTGAAAAATCAATAGTGAGTGAATTAGAGATCCAGGCATTTTAAAGATCTATTGGGATGAGATTTGGAGCACATCACCTTTCCAGCATTTGGTGTCTAGTGCTAGTGGAGGAATACTTTAGATGGGATAAAACTGTGCTCCTTTAGCCAATATTGTGGCATTAAACTTTTCCAGCTTCGTGTAGGTAATGCTGTGCAGAAGAAACTTATTTCCTTTTACAAACTATGTAGTATAGGGAAGTTTTTATGAACTCTTAGATGATCACTGATTTTGAGGTTAAATAGTTGTATTTTTGAGGGGGAGAGGATTAGATAATGATAGTCTTTCTGTCTTTGGACATAAAACTTGTTTGTGTGCTTTCTGTATCAACTAGCTACTTAATTGTCCAGTGGACTGTAATTCATAGTTCTCTAAGGCTCTAGTGAACCAAGGAGCTTCACATGCCCTGTGTGTTTCTAAATTGATGATAAGAACATCAAGAAGTGTTGCTGGATCAGACCAGTGGTCTGTCTAGCCCAGCACCCTTTTTCACAGTGGTTGACCAGTTGCTTCAGAGGGCCAACAAAGAGGCCAAGGTTTCCTCAGTGTTGCCTCCTAGCACTGGTACTTAGAGGTTTGCTGCCTCTGTATATGGAGACTCCCTTCAGTCACCATGGCTAGAATCAAGGCCAAATGAGGCCAGGCCCCATGTGAATGAGCTGAAACGGTCATCAGACCTGTGTCCAAATCTACTGTGACCCAACAGGACTTTTCCTCATGGGCGAGAGGAACTGAAAGAAAGCCAGGCATTAAGTTCTTGAATACGGAAGTATGTTTATTAAGCTCACACCAAAGAAAAGCACCTCATTGTATTCCACTCATACACGGGTGCACCTCCGTACATATCTAGGCCAGCTTTAGATGGAGCTGATAAAATTTGAATTGTGGAATCATGTCAGGTTGTAAAGGAGATTCTGCCCCTCCCTTGCCAGTTTGGTGTAGTGGTTAGAAGAGGCAGACTCTAATCTCGAGAACCGGGTTTGATTCCCCACTCCTCCACATGCAGCCAGCTGGGTGACCTTTGTTCAGTCACAGTTCTCTCAGAGCTGTTCTCTCAAGAGCAGTTCTTGAAGAGCTCAGCAGCACCTACATCACAGGGTATCTGTTTTGGTGAGCGGAAGGGAAGGAGATTGTAATATGCTCTGAGACTCTGAGTGAAGGTTGGGGAATAAATCCAACTCTTCTTCTTCTTCTTGCTGGTTTATTACCCTTTTGTGTCTCAGGCCTTGCATGGTTTGCACTCTCCTTCTTTCTAAGAAGGGGAGGAACTGGCCAGATCCATGTGGGTGGAGCCATCGCTTGCTTGTGAGAAGAGCCTTCTGTTTGGGGTGGTCTGGTGAAAACTTCCCCTTTTCTTATCAGCAGGTTGCAGTGGGCTGATTCTGAAGACTTGGCATGGCCTGTCCCAGGAGCATTTTTGGCATCTTGGCCAGAGGTTGCCAGCATAATAACCAAGATGCTGCTGTAGAAGGGCTGCGGTGAGGGAGGCAGTCATACACAGAAATGTCCCTTTGAGTTCCCTGCGAACTAGAAATAATATCTTCTGTAGCTTGCATTGGTTGTAAACAATGGAACAGACTCATCTGCTTGTTGTAGTTTGTCTTTGCACAGCCTCCAAGTGGATACAAGCGCACCCAGCCACACTCACCCACACATTTATGGCTTCAGCCTTGCATTCCATTCAGTTACACTGGGTGCAAGTTAATGTTTCATGTTGGTTAAAGGAAAGCATAAATTCATAAATGTTGGTTGAAGGAAAGCATAAAAACAGCATACGTTCAGGAAGCCGTCAGTTCAGAACTCCTTATAGTTCATTACACCAACAGTCATTGATGGACCTCTCCTCCATGCGTCTGTCTAATCTCATTTTAAAATTAGGCGGGATATAAATCGAAATAAATAAATAATTTTATTCCATTTATACTCTGCCCTCCCCACCAAGGCAGGCTCAGGGTGGCTTGTGGCTGTCGTTTATTCCCACTGGCAGTGAATCCCACAGTTTAATTACTTATTGGGCAAAGAAGTATTTCCTTTTGTCTGCCCTGAACCTATTTTCCAAAAATTTCATTGGGTGCCCTGGAGTTCTAGTACTGTGGGAGAGCGGGAGAAAGCACCTAACACTCAATCTGTCTAATCCCCCTTTAAAGCCATCTCCTAGTAGCCATCAGAACATCCACTGGCAGTGAATTTCACAATGTAATTACTTCCTTTTGTTCATCCTGAATGCATTGCTCATCCACTTCTTTGGGTGCCCGAGTTCTTCTATTATGGGAGAGGGGGGAAATGTTTTCTCAACCCACTGCTGATGAGGAAGTCCCCACTGATGATAGCATTCCCTTGCAAAACTCTATTATGTTCGTTGTTAGTTGTCATTTTTCTAAACTGAAAAGTCCTAACCTTTTTAGCCTCTTAATCCTCTTGGCTTTCCTCTTCTTTGTTTTCTTCCAGGTTTGCAGTGTCTCTTTGGGGATACGGTGATCAGAATTGCCCACAGAGTTCCCAATGAGGCTGCACCATAAATCTACAGAGGGACGTTACAGTAGTGTCCATCTTATTTTCAGCCTCTGTCCCCAGCAATGGAGTTTGCCCTTTTTGTCTATGCTGCAAGCCTCTGTAGCATTCTCATCAAACTATCTACTATAACCCTGAGATCTCAGTTCAGACCCATCATCATATTTTTGCAGCCTGGGTTTTTCTTGCTCCAGTGTGCCTCACCTTGCGTTTAATCTACACTGAACTTCATTTGCCATGGTGTTACCCACTGGGTACAAGCAGAGGTCATTACGGGGGGGATCGCGGGGGATCGCAGTTCCCCCGGGTGAGGTACGGGGGGCGGGGCACATGACAAAGCCCCGCCCCCTGCTTCCGGCCGCCCCGCTTCCGGCCCTCATTCTTGCAGGTCCACCGCGGGGCCCCTCATGGGGCTCGGCAGTGGAGCTGCAAGGCCGGCGGCAGCGACCGGGACCGTTGGGGGCAGGGTGTGGCCTTATGACACACTTCCGGTGATGTCGGGGGTGTGGCATATGCTAATGAGTTATGCTAATGAGTTCCCCTAGCTCTTTTTCTACGAAACGACCCCTGGGTACAAGATAATTAGAACAACAATAAACTCCATAAGATCAAAGCAGTACTATATGGTCAAATGCATCGCTTAGGAATTGCAGGCAGGAAGTTGTTCTGTCTTAGTAAAGGACTGGACATGGGTTCTATCTCAGTAGCTATGATAGGGAAACCCTTGTTGATGTGCGTATCTTACACAATTCTCTTAGCTGTTAAATATGAGCTGCTTCTGTCATCTGCTTTGCCAAACGTTTTTAAGTACCCGTCCACTCAATGGGGGGGGGGAAGAGACGGGACCATCTATCAGCTTGCAACATTTGTATCTCAAAAACCCACAGCCAGCTGGATTCTTCTTCCTAGTTCAGTTCAGTTTATTTCAATATAAAATCAGCTTAAAGCCTTGCCACATACGATACTGGGATCAGCAAATAAATTTAAAAGTATCATTATAGTCCAGCCTTGTTTAAGGACTTAACCATCTGCTTACGTCTGCGGCCTGCCCTCATACAAAATTTTGCAACGTTGCAAGTTACTCCTGAAGAAAGATTGGAGAGAAGGAAGGAGATATAGAACTGCTCTGATCTTCCTGGGGAGTTTACTAACACTGGCGTGATATATTGTGAGCAGATGTCACTATAGTAGGAGCAGGGCAATAATACATGCTCTACGGTCTCAACCTTTTCCTTTTGGCTTAGACACACCCATTGTGTATGAGGAATACAGAGGTATCTGCCTTCCAGAAAGTCTGAGGTCAGAGTGTTGGTGTGCCAGAGCAGCCCCATAGGTCTCAACTGTTTTGCTCGGGGGGGCAGTGTTTTGCTTGTGGGGCCGGCCATTATATGTCTGTGCGGAGCTGCTACACCACTCTTATACTTCTAAGTAATAACTAATAAATGAATAATACAAGTGCCTTAAAAATTGCCAGAGTGAGACAGTTTTTAAAAATCAGTGGGAATAGACACTCCCAATTCTTACAGAAACCAAAGTGCTTAGTATCATATTAGCTTTCCAATTCCAGCTGGAGTTGCCCAGAACTGAAACAAGAACCAGCCTGCCCAACAGACACCCTCCCCAACAGTAAAATAACAACAGGGATATACTAAAAGGAATGACAGGATTTCCCATTGGAAACAATGGGAGAGATTTGAAGGCCCATTGGAAATAATGGAAACCAGGAGTGTCAGTTGATTTGCATGGGTTCCATTGAAATACATTACAGCACAAGAAGAGTTGCAAAGAAAATTTGGAACGGATTTTCCATTAAGATCTCTGGAATGACAGCCCCCAGAGTGGAATGACAGCCCCTGGGAATAGAATCTGTGTACTGGGACTGGACCTGTCAGGCCAGTCCCAGCACACAGATTCAGTTCCCAGGGGCTGTCATTCCAGTGCCAGAATACTCCTGCTACTCCAAGGGGCTGTCATTCTCTACTACACCCAGGGGCTATTATTCCACCCTAGGAGCTGTCATTCCAGAGACCTTAACAGAAAACCCATTCCGCATTTTCTCTGCAACTCTTCTTTTGCTGTGATATATTCCAAAGAAGCCCAAGCCCCCTACCCTCCAAGCCCAAATAACTATAGCAACTTCCACAAGAACAACAACTTTTGTGTCTTTAGTATACACCCCCCCATCCGATCTCACCCTCTAATCTGGAGTCCTGCATGTGAGTGACGGGGAGGTGGTAGAAATGTGGCATAGGCACTGCGGGCTCAGCCCCTCCAGAGGATTACTGGACGGAGTGGTGGGAGGTGTACAACAACACTGCGTGCACAACAACACCGGTGTCCAAGTAAGGAGGTCAAGGAGGAAGCCAGGCTGCTGGGGATGATGACATTGGTGGAGGAGGACGGAGGAGGGGAACACTTGCAGCCAGGAAGGAGGCGCTGGCTAGGTGAGGCTCAGGCAGGCAGGCTGTAGGCAGTGCTCTCCTCTCTGCATGCTGCTGCAGCTGCTCTCAGAGTTGTTGTGGTCAGTTGGAGGAGGAAAATCACATGACGTGACTGGCTTAACTTGTACCTGGCGGGCTCTATGCCAGCGTTGTGTAGAGCCCGCTCTTGGACTGCCCCAACCAATGAAGATTTGCTGCCTGCCCCCTGGTGCCCGCCGCCCTCCCCCTCCCTTTGCAGCAGCACAAGTTTGGACTCGGAGGCTGCTCTGGGCGTGCTCCAAGACGAGAGCCTGCCTGCCATCAGTCTACCAAGTGCCGATGCGATCGCCCACTGTTTAAAGAGCTGCCGCTCGCCTTGGCTCTGTCCCCACCCACTGGCACTCGCCGCCCTCCCCCTCCCTTCACAGCCACACTGCTTCAGAGGCTGCTTGGGGCGTGCTCCAGGAGAGCCTGTTGCTTGCCCTCAATCTGCCGCAAGTGGGGGAGGGAGTCCAGCGGGGAGAGGACCCGTAAAAAATGCTAGGGGGACGGGCCCTCTGGGCCCCGCATTAACTACGGGCCTGTGCCAGAGTAAATATTTTTTGATATTTAGGGACTTCTAGTGCTGTTAAATAAGCTGTCAGCAAGAAAGGGTTTTTGGAAAGGCGTGTTACTGTAGGATGCCACTGCAGCCAGGCCCTATCGGACTGAACGGCCGCATCCCAGATCTGTTGCTTAAGTATTTATTTGGCTTTCTGAAAGCCTAGATGTAACAGGGCTGAAGGGGAAAAACCATACTCTTTGCAATTTCCCTTTGACAGTTCTCAGCCAATTTGAGCTATAGTTATCTCTAAGAATAAGAGGGGTAAGTCCCTGGGAGTTAGAGTTTAATTTTAACCAGTAAATGGTTCTTTCAACCCACATGCGTGCCTCTAGTGAAACCATCCCTGCCTCCAGCTTGAGGAGAGCATTTGGTATACATTGAGGGACTCCGAATATTGATTGCAAAAACTTGGATTGCACTGCTTCCAAGGGGTGAAGTTCTCTGTAAAGACAAAGCTGGGAGCCATACATTAGTTGGGCAATCACCTTCCCCTGGAAAATCACCTTCCCCTTGATTGCTGCAGGGATATAGGGAGCTCCTTTTCTAAAGAAGAGTCTCAGATTGGCTTAGTTAGTTCTGTGAGAATTCTCAGCCATATACAATGCTTGGGCTCTCCATGATCCTGTCGACTGGAAGACTAGACCTAAATATGTAAAGGGTTTAACCCATTCAATATCATGTCCCTCAATATGCCATCTATGTCTCTCATGCCTTTTGGTAAAGGTGAGGATTTTAGTTTTTTTGGTAATTTATTACAAGTCTTGGCAGTATGCAATAAAGGCCTGAAGTGCTCGCCTAAGACCTACTTGTGAATGAGCTAGAATTACTGTATCATCCATGTATAATAAAGCAGAGATCGCTCTGTTTGCCAGTTTAGGAGGGTGGAAACTTGGTTTTGATAAAGCCCACACCATGGAGTTAATGTAGAAGTTAAAAAGTAGGGGTGCCAGAATACATCACTGGTTTACGCCTTTCTCCAGTGGGACCCTGTCAGACAGGTGGCCCTGGGGGCTGCATCTTACCCTAAGGAAATTACTTTCATGTAGAATGCGAATCAGTACATATAATCTCTTATCAATTGGAGAGATCTCAGGTTTAGCCCATAGCCTGTGTCTGGGGATACTATCAAAGGCAGCTTGGAAATCAACGAAAGCAGTAAATGGCGCCCCTTGTTGTCTAGACTGCATTTCTCTGCTAAATGATGCAGTATTGAACACTGATCTACGGTTGAGTGACCAGCTCTAAAACCTGCCTGCTCCTCCATTAATATGTTTTCTTGGTCCATTCAGTCCGGGAGTTCCCAATATAAGTATCTGGAATAAAGCCTGCTAATCACACTAAGAAGGCTAATTGGACAGTAATTGCCAGGTTTGTCCTTTCCCCCTTCTTAAATATGGGGGCAATGATAGCCAAGCCCCAGTCCCTATGGATCTGGGCTGAGTGGTCAGTGTGGGTGAAAAATGCAGCCAAAATTGGTGCCCACCAGTCCATATTGGTTTTGATCAGTTCTGGGGAGATCGTATCGCTTCGAGGAGCCTTCCCTGGCTTCATCAGCATTATTTGTTTTTTAACCTCAGTGATCGTTACTGGGGGCCAGAAGGGGAGATCTCCTAAAAGGCAGTCTGAAGGTATGTTGGAATGGAATTCTGCCGAGTAGAGGGTTTGGATGTGAGACTCCTAGCTGTTTGCTGATTCTTCTTAAAGCCTTGCAAGTTATTAGGAATTGCTGAAGATGGGTTTTTGTATGCTTAAGTGGAAGAACAGACTGTTGTGACAAATGATGCACAATATGATCTAGAAATACTAGATTAAAAAACATCTACGTTCCCTAGTTACCTACCGTAGTTGGGAAAATGTGACTCCCCCCCCCATGCCGGGCAGCACAGGAAAGCGGAGGGTAGTGGGTAACTTGTGGAGTGAGCAGCAGTTCCTCTGAGGCTTACCAGGCCTTTCCTTTCAGTATGGCCAAAGGCTATTCCTAATTCTCACCTATTCTGTGTAGGTGTGTAAAATGCCATCAACTCACAGCCGACTTATGGCGACCTTGTAGGGTTTCACGGCAAGTGATTAAGCAGAGGTGGTTACCCGTTGCCTGCCTGCAAAGTCTTCCTTGGTGCTTTCCCATCCAAGCACCAACCCAGCTTAGCTTCTGAGTCTAACAAGATTGGGCTCTATTATACCTTTCCACATCCCCACCTACCCCTAGCAAAGTTGAAAGAAGTAAAAGAACAACAACAAATGGTATCACCTTAGTTCTTTTTTTCTAGTTCTGATAGCAGACTTTTTAAAATTTAACATTTTAAACATATATAATTCAACAAAATCATCATCAGCAACAAAAAACCCACTAAAATAAATATCACGAAGTATACAAACTATCAGAAAGCTATAAGCAGAATATCAGAGTATAAATTTGACATTGCATTAACACATAAATCCAATGCAATACCCATAAAGAAAAGAAGATACCATAAAACAGTGCTTATAACATATATACATTGTAAGTATTATAATAGGATTTAAGATTTTAAGCTTTTTGGAACTACTTCAAGCTGTGACAAAAAGTCCAATATAATAGGCCACACTTCTACAAAGTCAGTTTGGCGTGGGTTTAACTCATACTGATTAATTTGATATGTAATTTTTTTCCATTACGTAAATTTCCCATATCTTCCGATGCCATAATGTGAGCGTTGGTAGATCCGAACATTTCCAGGTAGTGGCTATAGATGATTTTGTTACTACTAGAAGGATAGAGATAAGTTTTTTTCTTAAATGATTTAGGAGACTATGTGTATACTGGTAAACAAACTGAGTAAATACCTTTTTAAAAACACCACCAAAATCTGATTGCCTCATTTGGGGAGCTATTTACAGGATTGCAAACCACCTCTTTGTTCACAAAACCTGTAGGGTTACAAAAAGGTAGGAGCCTTCTCCCATTCTCAAGGAAGTGTCCTTATACAGTGGGGGATCGGGGATTGGCAACTGGAGACCCTCAGCCTAAATACCATCCTCAACTCCCCCCCAATTGTCAGTCCACAGGCAAGAGATGTTTGAGGGGGGATTGGAACCTTTGGTAGTGGTGGTACACTTTGGGAAGACTGAGGCTAAGGTATGGCCTGTCTTCCCCCATAACTGGGTCCTCTTGTTAAAATGGTTTGATGACTGGGACACTCAAATACAGAATGTTGAATAAATGGATCAACAAAGAAAGTGTCTTCCTATTAACACAGCTTTTGCTTTGTTTCTCTTGATCCAGAGCTGCCTGATTTGCTGTCGAAAGCATAAAACAAACCTCTTGGAGACTACAGTTGGCAGGACAAGTTGGGGGTGTGCGTGTGCGTGTGCATGTGAGAGGCTTGAGACTGTGCAGCTGAAAAGTAATTGTGGGTAAAATTTCCAAAGGCGACAACAAGTGTTTTGCATAAATTAGTAAATTACACCATTCTATAACTACAGAGACTGCCTCCTCCTCCTCCTCCTCCTCCTCCCTCCCTCTCTCTCTCTCTCTCTCTCTCTTTTGGAAATTGTTAAAGTGTGACTGAATTAATGGCCCCAGCTGTTAGTCTTTTTCTTGGAAAAGGCTGGTAGGGGTCCCCTTTGTACTGACAAAGCTACCTTGATGCATTTAAGGGTGTTTATACACACGGATGATGAATATAAATAGGCTCTGGCAGCTGGTCTCTGAGGTGGCTAGAAATTTGATGCCGGTGCTGAAGCATCTGAAGTATTTACTCTGCCTGGCGCAGGGCAGGGGAACTGAAAATTTGATGCCAGCTTTTCAGAAATGGATTTGGGGCCCCTGGGATTTTGAAATGTTCTCCCGGCTCCGTATTGTTTGCAGGTTTTGTGTAGGACGTATGCCAGTGCTTCTTAAAAGATTTACGTCTGAATGCTAGTGGAGGGAAAAGGCTGCTTTCTTTGGGAACAGTGATCTGTCCTGATGATGGATGACTGCAGAGCTAGCATATGGGCCTGTCTCCTGGCCAGCATCCATAAGGAATTCGCCTGGATCTCAAGGTTGTGTGTAGGACGTATGCCAGTGCTTCTTAAAAGATTTACGTCTGAATGCTAGTGGAGGGAAAAGGCTGCTTTCTTTGGGAACAGTGATCTGTCCTGATGATGGATGACTGCAGAGCTAGCATATGGGCCTGTCTCCTGGCCAGCATCCATAAGGAATTCGCCTGGATCTCAAGCAGCCTTCAGGATTGGCAGCAAGGGCAGCTGACGGTCCAAGGACACGTCATCACAAAGGGTTTTGAAAGGATTCAGGGACGCATTTTGGCACACCTGAAACTCTTCAG
>NW_015161967.1:359955-365300 GCF_001447785.1 Gekko japonicus
TGCTTAATGTCTGTTTCCCATCATGCTGTTTTCCTTCAACCTCATCTCATGGTCTCAGAGTGTTGGGAGTAGATGGTCCACGTCTGGCTTCTCCTTCCAAAACCATAAGCTGTGCCTGCTTTTCTTATACACAGTGTGGGAGACGAGAGAACTTTTCTTGGCACGGTATGCTTCAGGAGTTCTCGTTGATAGTAAATCACCTTCTTTATTTACAGAAGTGAAAGGCCTCTCTTTTATATGCATGTCCGGTGTGCACAATTACTAATTCCAAAACCATAAGCTGTGCCTGCTTTTCTTATACACAGTGTGGGAGACGAGAGAACTTTTCTTGGCACGGTATGCTTCAGGAGTTCTCGTTGATAGTAAATCACCTTCTTTATTTACAGAAGTGAAAGGCCTCTCTTTTATATGCATGTCCGGTGTGCACAATTACTATGAAGTGCTGGCGGCACACATGAATGGCTTTTGGTGGGACTGATGCCAAAAGAACAGAGACAAACAGATGGGTCTTTGGCAATATTGCAAAATTGGTAATTGCAATAGTCCTAAGTCAGTGTATGTGAGTGTATGAGGAAAAGAGATGGCTTGTATCTTTGTCAGATAAACAAACAGTCTTCTTTCTGCTCTTTCAGAGGATCCGTGCATGCTCTGAGATGAATTTTCTTTGGTGTCACAGGTATGCCGGTGTTCTGATGCTTTTCCTGCATTGGCTAACCTTGTTGTCAAGAGGGGTGATGGACAGCATGATCCTGTTGGTGGAAGACAGGGTTTGGAATGTTGATAGGGATGCACTGTTTGGCCTTGGGCAAGTCCCTTTCCTTGCTGTTCCTCACACGTTTAAAAAAAAAAGTGCATTTCTGCTTTTGTAATCCAACAGGCTTCCATAAATTCTGGACCAGACTCTCTTCCAAAGAGCCTTGAGTCTCTCGCAAGGCTTTTCTGCAGTTCTTGAATGAAAAGATCAGTAGTGGAGGATTTGTTGTTGTTCAGTCGCACAGTCGAGTCCGACTCTTCACGACTGTAGTGGAGGATGGGCCCCTGTAAAAGTTAATTCCATCAGGATTAGCCATTTTCCCCTGCAGTGCCCAGCCTGGGGTGTTTTAAAGCAACCTCTCTGGCCATTTGGGGCCTTAGTTAGAATTCTAGTTGAACTTTTTGTGCTCAGAAGGCATGCTGAAACCCACTGTGTTGTATGGGAATTCTGTGGCCGAATTCTTGCCAAGCAAATCCTGCAGGGAGAGGGTTTCCTGGGTGTAAAGCTTTTTTGGAACTACTGACCTCTCTTTCACTCCTGCTGCTCCTGAGAGGCAGAATAATCTGTGTTGTAGTCCACACTGAAGGGAGAAGTTTTCCATCAGAAGAATGTGCCTTTAAAAAATGACATCATAAGCAGGCTTGATGTGGTGGTCAATGAGAGCAAAAGAGCAACCCTTCTTCGAAGTCAAGTATCTTAACCTGCAGCCCCCCAACCTTACCCCTTCTTTCTCTTCACTTGATTGTTGTTTGGTTCAATCTATATACAGTGTAGGCTCTCTTTATTACTGATTAATTTACAGAGTTTGTACCCCACCTTTCTGCCCTCAACAGGGCCACCAAAGTGGCTAATCCATTGAAAACATACATAATAAAGACGCCTTCAAACTATTCAAGCAAAGCAAACAACCATCATTAAAACTAAAACCAAGCTAAAATGTACATACGGAGATATGAAACCAGGAATTAAAACACAGGGCAGGTCAGAGGGATCACTGAGGGTATGCCAGGTGAAGTCTTCACTCCCTGGTGGAAGACGGCGATGGAAGGGGACTGGCGAGGCTCCTTCGAAAGAGAGTTCCAGAGTTTTGGTGCTGTGACTGAGAAGGCTCTCTCCTGTTGACACCTACCTAATCTCAGAAGGAGGGGGCATCCAAAGAAAAAGATCCCTGTAGTGGATGGGTAGATTCATAAGGGAGTGAATGGGTCTACTTCAATGAGAGAGTTCTCAAAGGCTACCTAACACAAGCATTTGGGGCTGTTGGGTAGAGAAAGCTATCATGTTCTTCTCTATAATCAGGAAGGTTGCCACCCACAAATGAAGGCCGTGTGCAGATTTTCTTGTGGATCAAGCGGTTGTCTTGGGTGGGGATGGTGGATTTGGATACAGAAATGGAGAGCGAGCTCCCAGAGTCCATTCATATCGGTGGCTGCTGTAAGTGGGAACAAGAAGACCTGCTATGTGATAGTGTCACAATACAGAGTCATGTAAGTGATGGACAGAACTCCAAGCAGGTCTGCCGTTTACAGTGGGAGATGTTTTGACCACATTGCATGGTTCTGCTTTCAGTGCGAACAGTTGTATCTTTATGTATGTGTGGTTTGGCTCTCTGTTTTGCAGAAAACAGCAGGCTTCTCCTTTAAAGTGGTGTTTCTCCAGCTGTGTACCCCCCCTGCCCCGCCCCACATACACACAACGATGCTCCAGGACATTAGGCATTAAAAGGAGTCAATCCTTACAGCTGAGTATGAGTGGAGGATGTTGGCCATTCAGGCTGCTGCAAATGGTTTGTGCAAAGGCTCCTGTAGTGTGCCATGCAGTTTTTCCAGTAGGGGTAATCCTTTTTTGTTTTTGCAATGGAGGCATGCCCATAATTAACATCAGAGCAGGGAATCTCCACATATGGGATGCCTCCTTTATAGACCGCTGTAAACATGATGGCAGGAATAGATGCTCACCCTGTTTTATTTTCCACACTTGTTTTGTTCTGGGAAAGTGTATAATGCCTGGGAGACTTGCTAGTGGTTCTCCTCATCTGCCACAGTCTGCGGCAGCATCTCTGTCTTGGCTTTTCATAAGAATTGACTGGAAGTAGATTTCCAAGCTGTAATCGATATTCTGTGCATATGCCCTGCTTTTATTTTTTTTACAAAAAGAAGAAAAAATTTCTCTGCACCAAAGAGAGTTCAATTCTGTGACCTGTAATAAATTACACAAATTGAACCAGCTCACATACTTTCCCCTACTTTGCATAATTGCATTCTTTTGCAGGTTGTTTTAAAACTATTTTGCACAACATATTCTGGCTTTGCTTGTGTTGGGGGAGGAGCAGCATACAATATGGAAGTCTAGCCACCGAGTACTAAAACCTTACTGAACCACTTTTCTGGGTTTTGAGCAGCCAGAAGGTATGGACTGTACTCTCTGCCCAGTCATTAGGACTAAAAATTTGCAAGGAAGGAAGGAAGGACTGTTTCTGATGCCCTGTTTTGGGCTTTTCTAGTTTTTTTTTACAGAATCACAATAAATTTTTATCTTACATTTTTTTTCCAGGCCTTTTGTCCATAGAACATAAAGAAGTCATGCTTCTACAGCATGCCCTGTTTTGGGCTTTTCTAGTTTTTTTACAGAATCACAATAAATTTCTATCTTACATTTTTTTCCAGGCCTTTTGTCCATAGAACGTAAAGAAGTAATGCTTCTACAGCCTGTGAGCAGTTTGAGGAGTTCTTTAAGCTCTTATTGGTTTGGATCCTATGGAGAATTTCCACATATGTGAAGGATTTCTGTCCATGGAGCATGACTTCCTCGCCTTCGCTCTCCTGCTGCAGCCTGTTATGTCCCATCCCAATGTTTCTCCTGGGTGACAGGGACCCCGGGAACAGCAGGAGGGGGAAGACAGAGGTCTGCTGCTGGAAGGGGGTTCACTGAAAGTTGCTTCTATTTGGACTGTGGGAATCCTTCATGGGATTGAGCCCCTTAGGTTTTCTTATGTGCTAGCAATGATATGTTTGTACATGTGGCAATGATATGTGTGTACATGTGCTGTGATTCAGCAAGCACACATTGCAAGCATGAAATTCAGTATTTTGGGCAGAATCGTAGTCTTGCTTGTGTGTGCGTATGTTTTAAAGGCAAGTTTCTAGTCTTGTAGAAACAGTTTAGACCAAAGTACCTTTATAATCTGCCAGACTGAGAAATTCATTTAACCTCGAAGCTTGCACACTCTGTTCCCCCCCAATAGATATTTTTTCAGTAATCCATTTCGTAAGCTGCTGCTTTGTGTAGCCTCTGCTTCTTACATGGTCAAAAGGATGTGTGTCTTAAGCACTGTCAGCCTTTCCTGAAAGGTTTTCAAAAGTGGGTAGCTTGGATTATATCCACATGCGATTATTTTGTTAATGAGTGACTTCCGTTTGCTCTCGGCATAGTTGTGGTTACATTTTTCTGGATGAACTCAAAACTGTCTTGTAATTTCTGCTTTGCATTTTGTTTAATTAATGTTTCTTGTTGACTTGCATCAGTCTGGTTAGTTGGTGATTTCTTTAAGTCTTCAAAAGTTCTTTATTATTTATGTTTTCTTGCATCTCTCCCTGATGTCTATTTGGTAGCACTTTGTCAAGTATAGCACATTGGTTTTTGCTTAAAAGATGAGATAAATATTAAATATAGCTGCGAAGGCACTTATGGGTACCCCAGTGTCTGCACACATTCAACCTGTGCTTTGCCAACTGCATTGGCTCCAAGTTGAGTACCAGATCCGCTTCAAGATTTTGGTTTTGACTTTCAAAGCCCTTAATGGTCTGGGACCAATATTCCTGTGGGACCGCCTCACCCAGGATGCCCTCTGAAGAGCTCTACGCTCAGGAGATCAAAACTTACTGGTAATCCCTGGCCCAAAGGATGTCCAGCCTGGTGGAACTCTCTACCTAGTAACATCTGCGTCCTGCGGGACCTTGCTCAGTTCCACAGGGCATGTAGAATGGAGATATTCCACCAGACCTACAGCGGAGTACAGCAGCGATTCCTGACCATGGCTTCCAACTGCAGTACTAATCTCCCCATATGTGTTCCACCCATGGAGGGAGTGAAGTTGTATGTACGCCATCAATTGTTGAAGGCTATATGCTGTATGTTCTAGTCTGTTGTTATTTGTTTTAACTATTATTAATTTATTCATTGTTTTTAAGTGTTCATGTTTACTATGATGATTAGTGCCCTGAGCCCTCCAGGGGAGGGCAGTTGTTTATTATTATTGTTGTTGTTGCTGTTGTAATCCAATCCTTCTGCACTGATTTTTCTTCCTTGGTCTCCCTCCCTGCCCACTCCTGCCAGTTTGTCTGTACATCCACCCAGAGATCTGAAGTTCTTAGCATTAAGAAAAGGAGGCTAAATAAAGGCTTTAAGCTCTCCTTTGCAGTTCCTATGATTGTACTGAAAAGAAGCCCCAGTGTTGCTGGTAGAATAATGTCTGCAAACTAGAACATCTAGCAAACTTAAAATTTATGATTTCGAAGCCTGTCTTGAATAGTGTTGGGTTTTTTGTTTTTTTGTTTGCAAGAGGTGAGACTGGAAATGGGGGAAAGGTTAG
>NW_015161967.1:365311-455691 GCF_001447785.1 Gekko japonicus
AGCGTTGGGATGGAAGCATGGGGGAGGGGGGGGATATACAGAAAATGGCCTGCTGTTTTCTGCTGCCTGCTCTGTGGTTGCCATGTGAGCATCTGCTGGGACAGCCCTGCTAATGAGGACATTGGGAAGCATCTGTCTGCTCCTGCCTTGCTGTAACAAGGGTTAGGTCAGAACTTTGCAGCAATTTCTTGGCCTCTGGTTGGAAAAATTGCTGCAAAGTGTCCTTCCGAGCCATCATAACGGAAGGAATTGTTTGGTGCTTATGTGTGGTCAGTAAGGCAGTAGATGATTCATTTTTATTTTATTTTAGAAATGTCAGTTATTAATATAGTGACAAGATAAAAAAACAAATAAAGGTTAAAACACGATGAACGATAAAGTAAAACAGTTCAGAAAACAGCAGCCAGTACAATACTAAAAAAAATAGAACAGCCATCAGTAACAGCACCAGTATGTCTGTGCCAATAAAAAAACTTCAGCTCTAAATAAGCAGGTCAAAGAGTAGAAATGATGGTTCTGTGAATGCAGGTGGAGGGCATGTAATGCTTTCAAGGTTTGCACTGTGGTTGGGTAGCTGGCTTGAAGCTTTGCTGGGGGGAAAAGGCCTGGAGGAGAATGCAGAGGATAGCTGTTCCCAAACACTTGCCACGCACAAAGGCCTGGGTTCCATTCTTGCCATCTCCCTTTTATAGAACCCGAACAGCAGTCTGGAACAGAGGGCTTAACCATGTGTTACACTGTTTGCAGATCTTGTCAAACCTGGTATGTGCTGAGAGTTCTGGGTTTGGAGCTCACACCAATTTCTGAAACTCTTCTCAGTTGTGTGGGGGCCCAACTGGCGTCAAGCCTTCCCTACCACACCGTTTTCCCAACCGTGGACATCTGATATTTGCACCATTGAGGAAAGTTACATATAGCCCATTGATATGTGCAGAACATCCCCAAGGGATAAATAGGAATTAATTGGGGCTGTTTTAGGTTGGGCCATAACAAGTGCTGTCCCCATATATCATGGGTCCAGTCCAAATCGGGGGCTCCTGAGAGTTCAGAATGCAGAACTAACCAGAGCTTGTCTGGTTTGAGAGGACCCGGGGTGGACTCAGAAGCAGAGTAATGTGCAGTTCGGTCCATCTGAGACCCTACCTAGAGAGGGGCTGCTGGTCAGAACAGAGAATAGGGGACTTAGTCCAGGGGTCTTGCTAAATCTACTACGTGTTTCTGAAAGAATTTGTTCACATCTCAGGCTGACACTGGGAAGTGAATGGTGGTCTGCCCAGCCCTGGTGGGGGGACGTCCCTGCTAGCCTCCGCTCCATTCTGTTTGAATGCTTTTGATTTTTGCAACTGGTAGTGTTAAGTATGTGGACTGCATTGATTTGTTGAATTGCAACATTTCTGTATTAAGGAAAGTAAATGCACACCATGTTTTAAAAACGTCGTCTTTTTGAGTGGTGCATTTGCTGGACTTGTTCTATGAGGTGTTTCTCCCCTGCCCCTCTTTGCCGCCGACTGTCGATTCCTCTCATTAAAGAGATCAAAAGGACACATTGGAATTCTAGGTTTGTTGTACCCACTTCAAAGTGTTCGTGCCCCGACTGATACGGGAGTTTACAGGAAAGCCTTGCCAATTCTCTGGGATTTCTTTTCACATTTCAGGTCAGGCTTTGTGTGTGTGTGTGTGTGTGTGTGTGTGTGTGTGTGTGTGTGTGTGTCCACCGGCTACCCAGACGTAGAAACCGTTACTCATGTGAGGCGGATTTCCAGGTTTTCCAAACCTCGCATTCCCTTCCCTTTAGAAAAAAATTCTGAGTTCTTTTTCAACTTCTGTCCCTGCTGCCCCTACTTCAGAATACAGCATGGCTGTTTGAAAATGCTAAAGGTCATTTTGATTAGAAAGACGGTTTTTGTTTTGATGTAGTATAAACTTTTTCAGGGGTTTGCACATATGTAGATAGAGAACGGCTTCTGAGTCTTTTCCAGCTGTAAACGCTGATGGGCTTTGAATGTGCAGGGCAACACTTGATGCTTCTGTATTCTTTTCAAGGCCTCTGGTGCTGCTTCTCTCTTTCTGCATGTTGGTGTGAGGTCCTTGAAAGAGCCTTGATGTCAGATTCTGCTTTCTGAATAACACTGGCAAGCCATTTGCAGGTTTGCTCAAAGAGAGCAAAATCTGCTTTGAAAGAAAATGAAAACAGTAAGCAAGAAAATCACCTAGTTGGTATATTTATGGAGTCACTATGGAGCCTTTAGCTGCTTTGCATTCCCTGCTGTGACGTCACAGAAGCTCATCTAATGATTGTTGGCTGAAATGGCTGGCAAACCAATGGGTGATGTGGAGAACAAAGGATAACAGAAGCCACTGGAGCCAGGGGAGCGGAGCTGAATACCAGGGATAGAGGGAGCAAGTGGACCCAAGGAGACGGTAGTGGTAGGAAGTCTGCCTCACTGCACGTGGCCTCTGAAGTGCCCTGATGGGTCTTTCTTAGCATCAAACAAGATTTTAAAATTCCAGCAGGTATTAAAGCATAAGGAGACGTGTGAACAAAAACGCTCCTTTCCAGCTCTCAGGTTTATACAAAATAATAATTTGTTCCCCAGACCTTTGTGTCTGACAGCTTTTCCCAGCAGTGTCGTTAATGACAGCATTGTGCCAGTTTTGCAGCATTACGAGTTACTAAAAGCTGGACTGCTTTCAGTTGTAGCCAGTTGTCTTATTTCCATATAAAAGACAATGGGAGGAGTATAGCCTGAAAAGGGCCAAGTGGAAATAGATAAGTGTGTTTTGTGAGTTGTCACAATCTGAGTTTCCCCAGATAGTTTTATAAACAAGTTATAAACAACTAGTGTCTAACGAAGCCAAAGGTTATCTTATGCTTGCTTTGCTGTTCTAATTTTTTTTTTGTTGCCATCACGTCACAGCCAATTTATGGCAATTTCAGAGAATTTTCAAGGCAAGAGACATTCAGAGGTGATTTACCATTGCCTGCCTCCAGGTGGCAACCCTAGACTTCCTTGGTGGTCTCCCATCTGAGTACTAAACAGGGCTGACCCTGCTTAGCTTCTGAGATCTGACTATCCAAGTCTGGGTTATCCAAGTCTGGGCTGTTCTTATACCACAATATTTTTGGTCAGCAAAGGTGGGGTTGTCTGCTGCCTAGAATTGTGAGAACAGCTTTCTGAAGGGTCCCCCCAATGTTCCCTCTAAGCTGAGTTAGTGTGCGCTATCTCACAGTTTTTGCTTTCCCCATGTCCATCTATAGTGCTGCAGTGCTCCCTGTCATTGGTTCTCTCCCAACTCATATTAACCCCATTCAAACTGCTTGGCTCTTGTAGCTTGTGACCAGTGTTCCCTCTAAGCTGAGTTAGTCTGAGCTAGCTCACAGTTTTTAAGCCTCCAGCTGACACATTTTTGTCTTCGTTCAGGAAGGATGGCTCCAGAGTGAACTAATTTATGCAGTAGCCACATCGCTCACTCATAACTTTAATGCCAGTAGCTCACCAAGTAGAATTTTTACTCACAAGACTCCACAGCTTAGAGGGAGTCTGCTGCTGTTGTAGCTAAAAGGCCTGCATTGGGCCAGATGGCAGAATCTGATACATGTCAGCCAGGTATCTTGGGCTTCCTAAACTGTGAGTATAAAATAAAAGAGGGGAGGACCATGGACGCTCCCCTAAGATCCTTGGAGCATAGGTGGGATTAAAAACATGAGAGATATTACTTGCAAGTCAATGGTATAGAAGTTCAGACCAGAATTGTGCGATCCTGCTGTTTGTGGTGTCGAAAATGGCCATTGTTTGTTCTCTTAGCACACCAGTTTCCCAAAGGCTTCCCATGAACTGGTTGGCCTTTTGAACACTCATTTGAGCCCAAGTACAAAGCTTTCATTTTAAGTGACCCTCAGAAGGTATCAGACTTCATAGCTGAGCTAATTTGCCTTGCAGAGTGTCATGGGTTTGGTGATTTCATGGGAAGCCTGCTTGGTGATTGTTTGTGGAGTTTGAGATGAAGCAATCCAGTGGTTTCTCCTCTTTGGACAAAAGGCTAATGTCCGTTTTTGTTGGCTTATTTAGAAGATAAATAAGTCTGTACTGCCTCTGTGCCTTTATGCCCAAGAAAGTCACAACGTTATACAGGAATGATCAGTCTTGAAGCAAGCTACCTTGAAAGCTAACAACAACAATTCAGAGCATACGTTCCACAAAGATCAGAGTTCCGATCATCGTTGCAGATACAGCCAATTGCATCCGCATCAGCAGCCACATAAATCATGTAATCCGTGTATATGATCAAATTATCTGTGGGCAGTTTAAGTGTAGAATTGTTGAGTGTCATGCCTGTAAGCCTAAGGGCCACAAGGAGAGCCTGCCTCACTCAAGAGTTGGTTTGGAGAGGCAAAAAGATGGTGATAAACTTGCTCATTCCCAAACCACTCAGATTTGAGACTTAACAGAAGCAAAAGGGTACAGAAAGTTCATGCTACTGATAAGGTCTCTGAGGTGACTGCAACTGTAGTACTATCTGAATTACAAAACGAACGTTGACTTGAGCATCATCGATAGAAACATACATTTGTCTTGCTGTTATGGCACCGTTCTCCCAAGTTAAGAATGACACCTCTGTGACAATGGACGTATAGTAAATGAGGCACTTAATCAGGACTTGTACCTAATGTTCGCCATTTATCAGTTGTTTTCTGCTCCAGTGAGAGGGAAAGGGTTGGTTTCCCCCCCGAAATTTGACCTAACTGTATCACATCAAGAAGCTTTCTATGTTAAACCCTCCAATTTTTATAGCATCAGAATTATTTCACCGGTTTATGGAAAGGCTGGGAAAACTCAGAGATTGTTCCGTACTTAGATGTACTAATAATGGGTCTATCAGAAGAGGAACTAACAGGGCACCTTGAGGAAGCTCTGCATAGATTTGATTGATTGGGCATTAGAGTCAAGGAAGAGAAATGTCAGCTTGCAGCTTCCACTATCGTTTTCTGAGACAGCGAATTGATGCATCTGACACCTATTCTGATGCAGTGAATTGATGCATCTGACACCTGTTCAACGGGAGACCAGATAAGGGTGATATGTGATTCTCCCACCCAAGATACAGGCAAGATCTTTAAGCCTTTCTAGGATTACTCAACTTTGGTCACATGTTGTAAATTGAAGCCACCATAGCAAAACCCCTTCAACCAATACTGGATAAAGAAGTTCTGTGGAAGTGGATAAGTGGACTAGCAATGATAAATAAGTGGACTAGCATGATAAATCCATACAGAATGTTGGTAAACTGCTGACCCATGACTTGGTCCATGTTCACTATGGTGGCAAGTGGCTGCTGTCCATTCCATGTGGTGCCTCTTCAGTCTCTGCGGTTGGACTTCCTAGTCATACCCTGCCTAATGAATGTACCGCCTCGTACTCAAAGACGGTAACCCTCGCTGAAAGAGTCTATGCCTGGACTTCTAAAGAAGCATTGATTATATCATTGTGGGAATGAAGACATTTCGCAATTATGTGTGTGCGGTTGCGCCTTTGAAATCAAAATTGACCACAAATTGCTTCTAGGTCTTTTTACCAGAGACAAGCTGAATGGATGGCTGATTATCTAGGGTGAGCGATGTTGTGCCTTTTGCTGCATTCCCCCCCCCCAGCAGTGTACTTTATGAAGCCTTTACAGTAGTTTTGAAGTGCTGAGAGTCTGCAACAGACAGGCTGTTTGCTGTGGACCCAGGAGAGAGAAAGCCTGAAAAGGATGCACCATTCTGGCCCTGCTTCCTCCCCCTCACCTATACACTCCCCCCCATCTTCTTTCTTGTCTTCTCTGATTTCTTACCCCAGATTTGCCTCTCTTGTTCCCCTCCACCCTTTACATCTTCTTAAGAACATAAGAGACGCCAATGTTGGATCAGGCCAAAGGCCCATCCAGCCCAACACTCTGTATCAAACAGTGGCCAGAAATACCAGTGCCATCAGGAGGTCCACCAGTGGGGCCAGGACATTAGAAGCTCTCCCACTGTTGACCCCCCCAAGCACCAAGATGACAGAGCATCACTTGAGTCCCTATCTATACCTTGTGGCTAATAGCCACTGATGGACCTCTGCTCCATATGCTTATCTAATTCCCTTTTGAAGCCGTCCATGCTTGTAGCCGCCACCACTTCCTGTGGCAGTGAATTCCAAGTGTTAATCACTCTTTGGGTGAAGAAGTACTTCCTTTTATCCGTTCTAACCCGACCGCTCAGCAATTTCATGGAGTGCCCACGAGTTCTTGTATTGTGAGAAAGGGAGAAAAGTACCTCTTTCTCTACCTGCTCTATCCCATGCATAATCTTATAAACCTCAATCATGTCACCCCTCAGTCATCGTTTCTCCAAGCTAAAGAGCCCTAAGCGCCTTAACCGTTCCTCATAGGGAAAGTGTTCCAACCCTTTTATCATTCGAGTTGCCCTTTTCTGCACTTTTTCCAAAGCTATAATATCCTTTTTAAGGTGTGGTGACCAGAATTGCACACAGTATTCCAAATGAGGTCGCACCATTGATTTATATAGGGGCATTATGATATTGGCTGATCTGTTTTCAATACCCTTCCTAATAATCCCCAGCATAGCATTGGCCTTCTTTATTGCAGTCACACACTGTCTCGACATTTTCAGTGAGTTATCCACTACAACTCCAAGATCTCTCTCTTGATCAGTCTCTGCCAGTTCAGACCCCATCAACGTGTATTTATAGTTAGGATTTTTGGCTCCAATGTGCATCACCTTGCACTTGGCCACATTGAACCCCATTTGCCATGTTGACGCCCACTCGCCCATCCTTGACAGATCCCCTTGGAGTGCCTCACAATCCTCACTGGTTTTCACCACCCTGAACAACTTTGTATCATCCGCAAATTTAGCCACTTCACTGCTTACTCCCATCTCCAAATCATTAATGAACAAGTTAAAAAGCAGTGGACCAAGTACTGATCCCTGCGGTACCCCACTGCTTACCACCCTCCACTGAGAAAATTGCCCACCTACACTCACTCTCTGTTTTCTATGAACTAGCCAGTTTTTGATCCATAAAAGGACTTGTCCTTCTATCCCATGATTTTTGAGCTTACTTAGGAGCCTTTGATGAGGAACTTTATCAAAAGCTTTCTGGAAGTCAAGGTAAATAATATCTATTGGATCCCCCTTGTCCACATGTTTGTTCACCCCCTCAAAGAACATTAACAGGTTAGTGAGACAAGATCTTCCCTTACAGAAACCGTGCTGAGTCTGCCTCAATAGGTTTTGTTCATCTATGTGCCTACTAATTCTTTCCTTAATAATGGTTTCCACCAATTTACCCGGTATCGACGTCAGACTGACAGGCCTGTAATTTCCCGGATCTCCTCTGGAACCCTTTTTAAAGATGGGAGTGACATTAGCTACCTTCCAATCCTCAGGAATGGAGGCAGATTTTAAGGAAAGATTACATATCTTTGTCAGGAGATCTACAAGTTCACATTTGAGTTCTTTCAGAACTCTCGGATGTATGCCATCTGGGCCTGGTGATTTTTCAGTTTTTAAGTTGTCTATCAGTTTTAGGACCTCCTCTCTCGTCACCTCAATCTGACTCAGGTCTTCCAACACCCCTCCTGAAATCAGTGGTTCTGGAGTGGGCAAGCACTTCTCATCTTCCACAGTGAAGACGGAGGCAAAAAATGCATTTAGCTTCTCAGCCATTTCCCTATCATCCTTCAATACTCCTTTTACCCCTTGGTCGTCCAAGGGCCCCACTGCCTCCCTGGCTGGTTTCCTGTTTCTAATGTATTTGAAGAAAGTTTTATTGTTGGTTTTTACGTTTTTTGCTATATGCTCCTCATATTCCCTTTTTGCCTGCCTGACCTCAGACTTGCATTTTATTTGCCATAGCCTGTGTTCCGTTTTATCAGCCTCACTGTGACTAGCTTTCCACTGCTTAAAGGAATTCTTTTTACTTTTTACAGCCTCCATTACTCTGTTTGTTAACCATGCAGGCTTTTTCCTATACCTGTTTGTGCCTTTCCTAACCTGCGGAATATATATTTTTTGAGCTTCTAGGATCGTAGTTTTAAATAGATCCCAAGCTTCCCCAATTGTTTTGACCCTTTCTACTTTTCCTTTCAGTTTCCTCCCCACGTGTCCCCTCATATCAGAGAAATTACCCCTTTTAAAGTTAAAAATGGTTGTGTGAGTCTTTTTGGCCAATTCTCTATTTGTACAAATGATGAACTCAACAACATTATGATCACTGTTTCCAAGCGGTGCAATCACTTTTACATCTCTCACCAGGTCTTGAGTGTTACTTAGGACCAAATCAAGGATCGCCTCTCCCCTGGTAGGTTCCGTGACCATCTGCTCCATAGCACAGTCATTTAGAGTGTCTAGAAACTCAATCTCTTTTTCCCGACTAGAACACATATTGACCCAATCAATGTGTGGGTAGTTAAAATCACCTATTATTACACAGTGTTTTTGTCTAGTTGCTATCTTTAAGGCATTCATCATTTTATAATCCTCCTCTATCTTTTGATCTGGTGGGCGATAACAAACTCCCAGTGTTAAGTTTCCTTTTGGCCCCCCTATTTCAAAATAGGATGATTATAGCCTGAATTTACAGGACTTTTTTTCATCTGGCTGTCACTGTTTCTGCTTCTCCTCATGTGGTCATATCTGGGACCAAAGAACTCATTAAAGGTACATTCTGGGAGGAGAGGTCAGAGACCACTGTGCTAATTGCAGAGAGCACCAGCTTGACAATTACACGTTACCGTGGGCGCATTTTAAAAACAAGTAATTTTTATTTTTCTGTCTCTCTGTTTTGGAACAGTATGTCTGCAAAGCATGCAGCTGCTGGCTTGCGTCTTAGCCCTTAGTAAGGTTTATTAAATAAGTGCACTTTTATGACATTCTTCAATCTTTAAAATTGGCTTTTCCAGCTCTCGCTCTTAGTGTTATTGTTAGTGGTTTTCTGGCTTTGTTCCGGCACAGGGAGCCAGCTGTGGAATCTCTAAAGGAATCCTTGATGTAGCATTGTGGGAAAGTGAGGGTTTCTAAAATAGATTCTGCTTTTCAGGGCTGAACTGCTTCTTTCCATTGAAAAGAAAGATTTCTAGTATTCAGGACCCTGACCAATGACTCCTTTAAAGTCCTTCCTTGGATAACTTGATGTCATTTTCAAAAGGCTAGTTGCTGACTTAGAGTGGCTCTAATTGCTAAATGTGCAGTTGTTTTCTCTGCAGCATAATTGCATTCACTACCTTTTAACACTCTTGCTGTCCATTAGCTGGGAGAGTGAAGGGTTGCAACACACTCAGAAAGAAAAGACAACCTTACGCTGTGTTAGTGGCAATCTTTTTGTTGGCTGGTGCTGGGACCGACAAGGGATGCTGCTGCTGCTTACAGGATTCAGTCAAGCAAAGCCTAGCTTGTGCATTAACTTATAGGAGATGGTCAGAAGTCTTCTCCAAGTCTGAGAGGATTGTGTCCCAACAGCAGGAAGGCAGAGGGGGCACAGAGACCAACAAGCCTGGGACCAAAATCGCTTGTGGGTTGTGAAGTATAGGGAGGCTGACAGAACTATAAAATCACCCTTCCTACGTAGCCATTTGATGGACTCGGAAATGCTTTTCTGCTTTTCATAAGAGCGTGTCAACAATGGGAGTGGGCTGGAAAGTGTTTTAAGTACTGCATGTGAATTTGACCTGAGATGAGAAACTGAGGGACACGCTCAGGATGCCAGAACTGTTACCTGGTTTAGCAGTCTGAGTTGTTCTGTATAGCTGGATGTATCAGGGTTGCCCGCCCAGTGCTGGCAACCTGCAGAAGACAGCGGGGGACAGGAACATGTAAGTTCTCTTGCTCTTTATATCTGCCCCTCAGTTGCAGGTTCCCAGGACTGCAAAAATATTAAAAATAAAGAAATGTAATAAATATAATCAAATTCTAAAACAAGCTAATAGCATAAGAATAGCTGTGATAGGTCAGACCAGTCGAGCAGCTGGTTTTAGATAATTAAAATGATGCCACACATCTGCAGAGCTCCACTCCTTGCCATTTCCTTTCATTCCCCTGTTTTGTTATAGATATTCAAGCCGAGCTCAGTCCAAGACATTCTTTTGCCTGAGAAGGAAAAAAACCCAGATGGCAGGCGCCTTTCCCTCATTTATCGTCTTGCTCCTTTTATGTCAGCGGGGCTCATGCCGAAGCAGCAGCAGGTCAGGAAGGATCCTAAGACAATTGTAGTGCCATACCTCAAAATAGATGCCTGGTATTCTATAATTTAGAGAGGGGCAGATGACTCAGTGGCAGGACATGTGGTTTGCAGGCATCTGGTCTAAGTTCAATCTGGAGAGTTCCACTAACAGGACCTGTCTGCCTGAAACTTTGGAGAGCGATTGCTGGTTGGCATAGACCGTACTGGACCAGTGTTTGTGATATTTAATTTCAGATGCAGAGTTTGGGGTATGGCCTTGGCTATGAGACTTATTGTTGGCCTGTAGAAAATCCCAGGTTCAATCCTCAGCATCTTCAGTGAGAGGATCTTATCTACCAGGTAGTGAGGAAAACCTTTGTTTGAGATAGTAGAGACTCTGCTGCCAGAATGACCAATGGCCTTGTCTTGATGGAATGTGGCTTCATAGGTTCATACGCTGGATCCTTGAAGGATTTAACTGACTCTGCTCTGACCTCGGTTTTGTCCTCCACACTGCATTAATGTCCAGTTCTGTCCTGGGCTGCCCTTGGATGTTGACTGGAGTTCTGTCAGAAGCCTACAGGGCAAACCTGTGAATGTTGCAGATTTGCGTGTGTCCTACTGAAAACATCCAGGACTCTCGTGTTGTGTTCAGCTATTGTTTTTATTTTGTTTTGTTCAAGTTTTCCAAGTATTACATGAAACGTGCCATAGGCACACAATCACCTTTAAAGGTCTCACGAGCAGCCACTCTTCTTGAAGCCCTTGTTAAATAAATGATCTGGGTGGACAAGGCCCTTGCTGTCTGCTTTTAACTGTTGGAGGGGGACGGTTCAGCTGCCTCCGGCATTCTGTGCTAACTCCTGAGATGCTGGCTGCGCTCTTCTTCACCTGCCCACTTGGAGGTCAGGCCCAGCATACAGCATGGGGTACCAACTTCCCAGCCCTTCAAAAATGGCTTTGATTCGGGGTGTTTTGTCCTGTGTGGTGTCTTTTGCTTACCTCCTCGTTCTCTGGTCACTGCTTCTGATAATATTCTTTATGTGAACGCTGCAGTAGGGTGGCACAGTGAAAACTACTGGCTGCAATTGGAGGTACTCTTGCTTGAGCAACTGTGCTTCTTTCCTGCAGATTTTAAAACAGGGTTTTTTTAAACAGAATTGCAGAAGAATTAAGGTTGGCATTTTTGTTTAATTACCTGGAGGAAATGGAAGTCTGTGTTTCTGCAGCTTTAGAATAGAGAGAAAGAGGGCCAGAAGGGGGGAAATGCATGATTCACTGATCAGCTGTCACAGTGGGTAGGGTGGGGTGGAGGAAGGGGTCTGTATCTTGAGTTCATGATTTACTAATTTCTTCCTAATTGCTGGGGCCTGTCAAAACAATAATTTTATCCTGTTGATTTGAATGAATGATTGAGTCAAGGAGAGGAACTTATGAAAGATCCTGGGAAAGGAGCAAAATAGTTTTTTTGCAGGGTGAGAACTTCCCCCGTTGAAGAGATGTTTGCAAAATTGCAGAGTGGGGGTGGAAATGTAATCCCGACATAATGAAGTTAGCACAAATCTGCTGCCAAAAATTTAAATAAATAGATGACTAATCGCAGGATATAAGGTTTAATTATTCACCGTCAAGCCCAATACCAAATCTAAAAAAATTTAGACTTCAGTGCCATCTGGAATTTTCCTGTTTTTAGAGCATATAAGGTCAGTGATAATGAAGGAGCATCAAGTGTTTTTCTCATTAACATTAACAGGCTAATATTATACTTTTGATGGGACCATGAGTAATTAAGTGGATATTTCGAGTGTATTAAAAAAAATGGTAATGAGCTGAACATGATGGGGTAATGGGATGTGTGGGTTTTGGAAACGCCTTGTTGAAAAGGCTGATAAAACCAACAGTGGACTTCAAAAGAGCATTCGGTTGCCAAGTCATAGGTTCCTCTGTTAGCAGAGGCCTGGCACTCAAATGGAGCTGTCTTTCATAAATTAAATATTCTTCTGAACCAATCAAGGTGCTGTTGGGGAGGAGGAGGGTAAGGGGATATAGGAAACTCGAGGCTTTCTGAGGATCAGGTAAATTCAGAGAATGCAGGAGAACTGTTCCCTGAGGTTTGTGCCCACACAGCAATTTCTGAAAGCTATCATCTTGGAAGTATTTGTGGTTGGCCAAGATGATATCTTACTGTCTTCCTGGGTGGCAGAGGAATGCCTTGTGGGTACCATATTGAAGCATCACCTGGTGGCAGGTGACGGCTTGGTTGAGTGCAGGTCAAGTGCAGGTCAAGTCTGTATGATTCATGTCCAACCCTCCTTTGCCTCTGAGGAATGCATACATCCAACAGTAGGCATGGGTTTCTGAACTTGAATAGTATGGCCTCAGAACGGAGGGTTTGTCTACATGCCAGGTTCAGTCTTCAGTGTCTCCAGCTATAAGGATCTTATGTAGCAGGGCTGGGAAAGAGCTCTGCTTGAGATCTTGGAGAGTCACTGGTGTTTAAAGTAAATTGTGTGGTTAGATAGACTGGTAGTCTGACCCAGAATGAGGGTTTTCCTGCATTCTGATTTACCTCACTTGTAAGTTCCTGTTTCTTCCGGGTGGTGGTGTTTCTGTTCCACATGTATTTTGCTTCTGGTAGTGGTTGATTCGATATTATACCGGTGTATGGCTAACTTCCTTCCTTCTAAGGCTTTTTTAAATTTCAGGTGAAAGTTGGCTAATTAAGACACAGGATTGCTATGTCAAGGTGGGACAATGGACTCAAATCACTTTGGCAGTCAAGAATTGCTGCAATGGATATACTGCAAATCAGGAGTTAGCGGAAGCATGAAAGAAAGACTTCAACAAGAAATTAGAGCCCTCCTCTCTGCTTCCCCCCCCCCCCACTATTCCCTGCTGATTTGGTCGGATTTTATCTGCAAGCCTTCGCTAATGAAGTGGGAGGAAAAGTTGAGATATCATAATCAATTTGGGGTTTTTTAAAAACTCTTATCTAGTTGCTAATCTTTCCTCGTTACCTTCAGTTGTGCCATGAATGGTGGATTGTTGTGGGGCTTTTTTGTTTAAGTTTAAGAAAACTGACATTTATCCTGCAGAGAGAGAAATGCATAGCCATTTTCTGCTGGTGATAAGAGTAGCTGTATTAGTTGGTCTGTTACAGCAGAAACTAGAAGGAAGTTTTGTAGCACTTGGAAGACTTAACAGATTTGTTGTGGCAGGTGCTGTTGTGGATGAGATGATGGACTCACCAGTGCTGTGGACTGCAGCCCACGAAAGCCCAGGCAGTGATAAATGTTAATTTTTCAGGTGCTGCAAGAGTTTTGTAGACAAGCTCCCTCTTTGCTTACATTCAGGCCAGTTTTGGGGAGGCAGCTGCACATCGTGGTAGGACTGTGACCCTCTTTACCCCAGCAGGCATGAGCATTAAAAATGTCTCTGTGCATGCTGAGCTCTTTGTGGTGGACATCTTCTTCCTTTCCTAACTCACAAGTCCCTGAGCCACAGACAATGGTTTGGCTGCACAAGAAATACTGTGTTCCTTTGCAAAATTAGATAACGAAGAAGGGGGGTGCCTAGCTTTTTAGTTTTCCATATTGAAGGAACTGTTTTGTAGCATTCAAGAGCTCTGTCATGTGGGCCTGCAGTTTAAAGTTGTACAGGCTTGCCCACCTTATCTACCATTTGTCAGAAAACTTGGTCTATATCCATTTTACAAGCCACTTATGGTACTGATGCACATCCACTAGTTCTTTCTTTGCACTAACTGAAGATGGGTTTATACAACATGCCATTGTTGGATGTTGTGCACTTCACTGTTGCGCTTGAAGAGATGCATTCTGTCCACAACATGTCCTCTCCTGTAATGGACCTGTAGGAACTTATGAAGACAGCACAGTCATCCTTTGTGTCTTCAGTTGTGTGTGTTCATTACATGCTTGTGCTGCAGCTGACTAGCAGGGATACTGCCTCTTAACTTGCAGATAACAAAGTATATTCTAGTATCGATATCTGCTCTTTCCCATATCTTTCTGCTTGATGAAAGCTGTGTTGCTTCTGTTTGTGTTTGTTGCCACGAAGGCGTATTTACGTTGACATCCTGAAGTATAAAATTAATTCAAGCAAGTGTGCCAAAAAACCAAAAACTCTTCTAATCCAGTTAGGTAACAAAGGCTGCGGTCACACGGAACAGAAGCCACACAAGTGAGACGGAAAACAGGCGGAGTTTCCAGGCGCGATCTCACCAGCACATCTGGGAAGCGTAGCACTCCCGTGGCTCAACCGAGGCTTCCAGCCGAAACTGCGTGGCAAAAAACTAGTACCTCGGAGGTACTAGTTTCCGGAAACTGCGGGGCAAGGGCGGGCGTCTGATCGCGTTTCCGGTGGCATCCGGCACCCGCCCATGTCCCCTTGCAAATAAGGTGGGGTTTTTTGTCCAACTCTCTGTGGATGCGCACGCGCACCCAACGGAGCATGCGCATTTGTCATGTACACACAAAAACAAAACAGTTTGCCGTGGCGCGCGCTTCTTCGTTGCGCCCCGGCTTGTCCTGTGATCGGCACCTCTCCCTTGCCATGGAACCTCCACGGTACCTCCACAGGACCTCCACAGGAGGTCTGATCGCGTAACTGCGCAGTAGTTTGCCCCAGGGCAAACAGCCACGCTTCTCCACCACAGTTTCCTGCCCGTGTGACCGGGGCCAAAGATGTTCTGAAGGGGGGGTTGGTAAGGAAGAACAAGAGATGGAAATTTTGAGTCAGTGAATTGATGGATATTGAAACTAATGTTGCACATTCAATTCCCTCTTAAATATGTCACAAAATCTTTCTAATAAGACCCTTTCAGCCTATCTTCTCCCCCCTCCCCCAGGTTTTCTTGTGTCATGGACTACTTGGTGTCCTGTGGACTGAGAAAGTTAGCAGTCAGAGAGGCAGAGCTGTTGTTAAACCTTTCTCTAGTCTTTCTTTTCCTCCTTTCTGTTCTTTTTGACATTGTATGCTGCTTTTCTGAGCTGCGGTGGCTCAAGTGGTTAAGACACTGAACTGCAGGCTGTGGAAGGTCAGTAGTCGGATTTGACTGGCTTTCGAGCAAGGGAACCTTTACCTTTACCTATGCTGCTTTTCTCCTGGGAGGGGAGGGGGAAGCAGCTCACAGAAAAATACTGAAATACAATTTCCCAAGTAAAACAATTAAACCAGGGGTGTCAACCATACAGTCTGCAGGCTGGATCTGGCCCCTGCAGGTCCGCTATCCGGCCCACAAGCAATTGGCTCTCTGCTGCTTCCTGTTCCTGCTTCCTGTATCACAGCTCCTTTTGCCCAGTCTCTCCTATTTCCTGGGGAGGGAGGGGAGAGGGGAAAAGCCAGAGACAGAGAGACAGATATGGAGTCCAATGGCACTTGGAGAGATCCCCCTATCCAGTTCTAACAGATGGGAGGGGGAAGAAACCTAACAACACAGCTTGCATTCTTTATTAGTGGAAGGGAGCAAGTCCACTAGCACCTTAATGACGAACAAAATTTGTGGCAGGGCATGAACTTTCATGAGTCACTGCTCATTTCTTCAGATACAGCTAGAATGTGAGTCCACCTGTCCTTATATGTGATTTCAGATGCCAAATGACAATAGCAGGCATTGGTAATGAGAGAAGAAACCTAGGTTTCAGTTCAGTCCAGGAGAATGCATTGTCTTGAGCTTCGTTATCAGTTGCAATTTAGCAGTCTCTCTTTCTAATCTTCCTTTGAAATTCCTTTGTGAGAGAACTGCTACTCTTAGGTCAGCAACTGAATGTCTTGGAAGGTTAAAATGTCCCCCCACTGTTGTTTTTTTTAATGTTGTGGTTTCTAATAGCAGTAGAAATAGTAAGAGTCCAATAGCACCTTAAAGACTTAACAAAATTTGTGGTAGGGTATGTGCTTTCGTGAGTCACTGCTCACTTCTTCAGACTTATTTCCATTTATCCTTTGCATTCTCCTGGACTGAATCCTCCTGTAGCAAATTGAGACCTAGGTTTCCGGTCTTATTACCAATGCTGATATCTCCACACCTACTGCTTCTCTGCATATCACACCTAATCCAAACAAGTCTGCTATTGCCATTCGGCATCTGAAATAAACGTTATAAATTTTATATCTCCAGTACCTCATGTTACATTTTATGGCACACATGGCTCTCCCGACAACGTGACATTTATGTCAGATCCGGCCGTTGCAACAAATGAGTTTGACACCTCTGAATTAAACAACAAAAAGAATCAGATCCCAGGCTGGTCCTGCTTTATGATTGGCTCTACACAGGCTTCAAGTAAGCAAAACATGCCTCACTCTTCTCCATTCCTCCACTGGGGATGCCTCTGGCCTCACCCACACTTTAAGTACTTGCAAGGAGATGACAATAGACTCAGCCTGGATGGGACTTGGCTGCTGATGGCTTGCTGCTAGCCTCAGTTAAACACCCACACACACACACCAGTCTCATAGCTTTGGCTTCTCAGCCAAATGGCTCAGTATTTGTATACCACTTGAAGTGGTTTGTTTAAACCATCCTTACACCCTGTCTGGCTGTAATCTTAATCTTTGGACAATATTACTTCTGCTTATCTCTTGCCTTGAAAACCCCTTGAGGGGTCACCGTAAATTGGTTGCAACTTGATGGTGCTTAATTCTATTATAGAAGGATGGGTGTTGAGTGGTTTGCCCAAGGCCACTGAATGAGTTCATGGCACAGATCTGAACAAGTCTTGATTCCTAGCTCAGTCTTCTAGCCATTATGCTGCACCAGTTCTCAAGCAAGATTTTTAAAAAAGCAAGATTGTGATTTGATGGTTGTTTTGAAACTGTTTTGTTTTGTGGTGGTTGTTTTGAAACTGGGCTGTAGAAATGGACTAGCGTCGGGCCCACGCTTAACCTCGGAGTCTCCTTCCCGGCATTCTCTCATCAACTTGTTGCAGGGTGTTTGTCAATCAGAAGGCATTGCAGGCATGCATGCCCATCACTTCAGCTCCTCTGTAGTTTGTTGGTTTCTCACGCCAGCATTTTACAAAAGGATTGTCTGGCATCAAGGGTAAATCAACCGCATCTCCACATTAAAGTCTGATTAGGTCACAAGCGGTGTCACGCTTGTTTACTGGACTCCGTGCGGCCTTCGTTTGTACATGCGATAAAGCATGCCTGCTGATTGGAGGCCTTGGCCATCCTTAGTTTGTTGCAGTGAATGGGATTTGAAAGAGGTCTTTACAAAGCCTGTGCATGACAAATTGAGCTGGGGCTGAAGAGCGAAAGTACCAGTTTATGGCCAGGTTGTTAGACTGGCAGCCCCACTTGCCTGTGTTAAGTCTCTCGTGTGTAACTTTTTTAACCTGCTTTCCTCCAGGTTTCTCAGAACAGGCACATATAGTTCACCTCTCCTCCATTTTGTCCTCACAACAACCCTGTGATGCAAGTTAAAATGAGAGTGTGTAACTGGTCTAAGGTCACCCAGTGAGCTTCAGGATTGAGGTCAGATTTGAACTTGGGTCTCCTTAGTCTTCAAGTAACTACTGTGGCCTGCAAGGATCCCATTTAGTGATCATGCCCTGCCGTGGTGATGGCAATGCCAGAACAACAGTAAAACCCTTTGAGAACACAGCAGTACTTCATTCATAATTCAATGAATGCATTGCAGAAAGGAGGTGCCCCTGTTTCTGCAGCAGTGCCTCCTCAAAAAAAATCTCAAGAATATAGGCAAATCTTCAGGTAGTCTGTACCCAGACTGTTAGGTCTCTGGGGAATTTGCTAAGTGGGGTGACAGCCATCCCATATTCAATTGCATGTCCCCAATAGCTGGCATTCCCATATATGGTGTGTCTGTGCAAAAAAAAAAAAGCTCTACTTAGCTATCATGGCCATGCTATTGGCATTCCTGTCTTCTGTGCATATTTTGTAATCCTTAAAAAAAGTGAACTAAGGAAATGGCCATTGTTGTATCTTGTGAACTGCATAAACTAATTACTGGTAAGTAAGAATTTTTATCACATTTTGAATGCAGCAGTGTGTTAATGGGGTCACCTTATCCTCCCCACCGCACCCTTGATCATAACCTGGGTGTACCTCTTGGCAACTACATGATATCTTTAGAGCTCATAATGAGAAATTAAAAGGTAATAGTTTTCCAGGCTTATTCTAGACACAGGAACCAGAGGTTTTCCTTGCAGGTGTACCTTTGACCTCTTTCTAAATACAATTCAGATGTAATTTTCCCTCTCTAGGCACAGTTTGCACTAATTATAGTTTTGAACAATAATAATCTGAGCTTGCAATGTTGCCTTTTATTAATGCTAGGTTTTACTTTCTTCACATTTAGAAAAGTTAAGCCATAAAGAGATGGGGGTGGGCGGATGAGTGGGGATGTTGTTTTTTTTAAAAAAACAATAAGAGTAAAAGAAATGAAGCTGGGCTGGAGCTCATTTTTAAAAAGCCTGCACATGCATGTACATGGGTGTCTCCAAACCCGATGGTTGAAAGAGCAGCAGAGAGGCACGGCAGCAGTAGGGCAGAGGGCCAATGGCATCACTCCCCAAATCTGTAGTCACTTATACAATGTCAGAATTAATAGTTTGTCCCAAAGTCTGCTGGAAGGGCTAGTTGACAGTGTAGTTGAATTAAGAGAGGAGGGAGATCAGTTTGATACATTGAGGTTATATGATGAAATTTTTAAAAATGTGCCTGAGGATCCTTCAGCTGTGACTTCTAAGCCTGCGACCATTCCAGTGGGGTGTGGACTCCCATAAAAGAGGTTTAAGAGCTTTACAGATTTAAAGCCGGATGGTGTCTCTAGGTTGTCTTGGCGACTGTGCTTAACTTAGGCCTTGTGGACATGATATCTCAAGCCTGAAGGCCTCTGTGCAGTCTTATCTGCTACTGTAAGTTTTGTCTTTAGGTGTATGTTTGTATTCTCCCACCCCCCCCCGGGGTGGAAGAATATTTTCTTCCTCTAGCAACTGGTGGCAGTGGTGGCTTGCCCAGTTCAGGTCGGGGTCCCTGGTTCACTGGCAGCAGGAGTGGCTTGCCTACCTGGCCTGGGGCTGCCGGCGGCTCATTTGCCCTGCCTGGGGCTGGGACAGCTGACTTGCTTGCTTACAGTGGTGGCTTGCTTGCCTTGCGTGGGGCCAGGGCTGTCAGATGTCTGGCAGAGGCAGCTACAAGGGCCTCCCTGAATGAGGCAAGGGCTGCCTCTTGCTTGGGGCTGGGGTGGCCCTGACAGGGGGAAGCAGTCCCCTGGGCCATTGGTCAGAGTCCAGGGTGGGTACATCCTCTAGTCTCTTCCTTTTTCTTGAACACACCACACACATCTCAGTATAGGGGAGGACAGAGCTTTAGAACATCTCTGGCCCTCTCTTCCCAAGCCCTCAGTCTGCCCTCTAACTGCTTAGGTGTGCCTGGGCCTTTCTTCCCAGCCTGCCTTGGGTTTGTGCCGAATAAAGGCCTGCCTGGAGTGGGGCCACCCCAAACTCCTTGCCAGTGCCCTCCAATTATGAGTGAAGCCTGGCTCATTCCCAGTTTCTGAGCCAATGGGCCTCCATCTGTGTTTTCCCCTGCTCCTCCCCCCCCCCCCAAACAGCTGCTCCTGACAGGTGATTCTGCCTGGGCTTACCCTGCCTGCCTTCCTTGGCTGCTTTGCTGCTGCTGTGGCCTTCCAGCGCTGCTCTGCCGGGCCATATGAGTCTGGAGGGTTTTTCCTGCTTTGCTGTAGCTGCCTAACCTTGTCCTGATGCTAATGGTGAGTTTGGGAGGGGCTTATCCAGCCCTGACATTGCCCTGGTCAGCCCCTAGAGCTGCAGGTAAGTATGGGGAGGGTTTTGCCAGCCCCAGACAATATCTGCACCAGGGGTGTTGAACTCATTTGTTATAAGGGTCAGATATGACATAAATGAGACCTTGTTGGGTCGGGACATATGTGTCACAAAATGTAATGCCAGGTAGCAGAGATAGAAACTTTATGAAGGGCACAAACCCAAAGGTTTTTTTACTTAAAATAAAAACATGCTTAAAACATTAGTACTCTTGCAATATTTTATTTATTTATTTAATTTATACCCCACCCTCCCTGTCTAAGCAGTGTCTGATAACTGACACCTCTTGCTCTGAATTATTGCATCAAAATGCCTGTGCTGTTGCAATCCTGAGTATGCTGTTCAAGTGTGCATCTGTAAGCTGCAAACCTACTTTTGATTTATTGACATTCACTACAGAAGTCTCATGGTCAGAGTTCTGAGCATAGGACCCAGGAGAAAACATGAAATCGCTGGGCATTGTGAGCTTTTGAAGAAGAAGAAGAAGGGAAGAGATTAGATTTATACCCCGCCCTTCACTTGGAGTCTCAGAGCGGCTTACAAACTCCTTTCCCTTCCCCTCCCCACAACAGACACCCTGTGAGGTGGGGGGGGGCTGAGACAGCTCTGACACAAACTGCTCTTTTTCAAGGACAGCTGTGCCAGAGCTTGTGACTGACCCAAGGTCACATCAGCTGGTGCAAGTGGAGGAGTGGGGAATCAAACCCGGTTCTCCCAGATTAGAGTCCGCACACTTAACCACTACACCAAACTGGCTCCAATTTGTACACAAATTGCTTTGTATAAATTGCTACACTACACCAATTTGTACATAAATTGCTTTGTGTACTGGTCAAGAACATGAGAAGGCACCATGACACAGACTGAGGGCTGTGTATCTACAAAACTATAGTCTTCCTCAGTGGTCAGTATCAGCCTACTATCTGGGAAGTCTGAGTTCAAAGTCCCCAAAAGAATTGTGCTGGGTGAACTTGGTCTGGACACATACTCTTAGCCTAATCCACTTAACTGACTTGTTGTTATTCCTCATCTAAACAGTTTGCATTGCTTTCCTACTGAGAAAGATTGGATCATGAGGGCATGGATACAGTGAAAAGGGGAAGGGAACCCAGTTGCACCCAGGAGAGCCACAGTATAACAAGCCCAACAAAACACACACACTGTAGCAAGGCACACAAAAGCTCATACATAGGATAAAACTTTGTTGGTCTTAAAGGTACTCCGGGGGCCTGATCCAGCCCACGGGCTGCATGTTTGACATCCCTGATCTGCACTGTTTTTCTCTGGTTGTGGAATCCAAAGTTACTTGTTAAGTCATTGATAAACCAAGTTGTGGAATCCAAAGTTACTTGTTAAGTAATTGATAAACCGTCTAAATGTCTAAATCACTATACCTTCACATTCTATTTAAAAAACACACCCTTAAAACATCAGTATAAAGTGAAAGTGGCCACAAGGAGAAACAGCACAAGGAGAAAACCAGCCAGGTTTATTTACTTAGGCAGTCTGTACCCTGTGTTTCAGCTCTCAGAGAACACACAAAGCAACTTAAAATAAAAACAGATAACAAAATATGAAAACTTAAAGGGGGGAAAATATAACATTTAAAATGAATAAAGCAGTTGATATATAGCAATAACAGGTGCATAATAAGCAGATTAAAACGCTCCAGCAGCAGCCACCTAAAACCTGCTTTTAAAAATCTTGTGTTCCACATTGTGGGCTCCTGTAAGAGAGCACCATGGGTTGACTTTTGTCACATGGCAGGCAGTTACTGAAAGAGAAGAAAGATGGGAAATTAAAAAAGGTACATTGCAAAAGCCTGGGCATACAGCACAGCTTTTGTCTGGTGCCTAAAAGACAGCAGAAAAGCTGTCAAGTGGATTTTGCTCTGGAGGGAGTTCCATAAATGGAGCACCATCTCCATAAAGGCCACTGCCCTGGCTGTCCGAAGGCTGAAGCACCTGGCAGATGGCCCTGGGAAGATCTTGCTTTCTGCTGGAGCTTGGGGTCTGGCAAGGCCTTATCCCTTCTCCATGTTCCTCCTCTAAATGTGGTAAGATTGGAAGCTGATCTTGGCCCTTGTGCAACTCTTTTCCCTCATCCATATCCCTAACAATGAGGAGAAACAAATAGATGCTCGGGAGAGGGAAGCAAATGAGCACTTGGTCAGCTCCTGCTGTGGCAGAATAGGCCTGCTCAGGCCTGCAAGCCCTGTTCCACCTGGTCCTCCAAGGTTTTCCCAATTCCTGGAGAGGTTTTTCTTTCTCGGGTAACAATTGCCACCACCTTACCTTTGTAAGGAATTGCCCACTGGGAGGGTCAGGACTCCCAGCTTCCCTTACAAGTTCTGAGGGTTTTCCTCTGTGTCTCCTGCTGCCCAGCGCCTGGACATCTTACTGTCTTGTGCGCCCTTGGAGAAATAGCCACCTGCCAATTGACTACCTTCCCCCCAGCACTCCTTTTAAAATAGCATGTCTAACACGGTGGAGGTCTATGTGGTACATAGAACCACTATCAGCATCAAAAATCATAAAGTATTCATTAAAAAGAAAATGTTCACATGCCTACTTTTAACACAGCACCAGACTGAGCAAGGGATTCAAAAGAAATGGCTAAAACACAATTCCTCTGTTCCTCTCTCTATACATGCCCTATCAGATGTTAAAATATAGGACAGGTTCCTTAGCTTAGGAAGTTACACATCTCTACAGATTTTACATTAACTTGAAGCTTCCTCCAGCTCTCCAAGCCAACACATGACATGGCTAATGGCTGCCTCCTCCAGACCTCAGTTAAGAATTCTGTCTGCTCTGATGGACTCAGTACAAAGAAGAGACCTTCCTCCTTGCTCCCCTGAGTTTTATCACCTCTCTTTCCCCCACTCCCTGACCAGGCCAGGTCAGATAAGCTTTTCCTGAAGTCTTCAGAATGTCCTTCCTGAAGTCTGTCTGCTATTTAGCCACCTCCAAATCTCTGTTCCCTGCTTGAAGGGTGGGGGAGCTTGACTATCCCATTGTCTAGATCTAGTAGCATTTGTATAAAGGTGGACTGAAGTAAGTCTAGAAAGCAGTTGAACTGACTTCCCCCCTCCCAGCCTGTTCTCTGCCCGGGGGGGGGGGGATGTTTAAAACTCAGAGTGAAGGTTTTGCTCATTTCAAACCTCCAAAGAAAAAATCCATTTCTTCACAGGGGCTTTACAATTCTCAAGGAGAACTAACTATTGTGAAGGATTTATGAGAGAGAATGCCTCCCTCCCTCTCTTTCTCTCTCTTTTTGCATGAAGAGCACTAAAATTCTGCTGTAAGTGAACCTACGCAGTTGCTAGAGGAATGCTGTGTGCCAAACTGAACATTTGTTTAATTACTGTATGCATTCAGCTGTTCGCTGAAGGAAAAACGGATGCTTTCATGCAGAAAAAAATGTATTATCTCCTTTCCAACACACCTTTAATTGCTCACGTTGAAGTTATTAATTAAGCGGTAAATCTTTTGTGCAACAGGCCCAGTGAATGCGTGTAACACAGCAGCAAGAAAAGCGTGAAGATACTGTAAATTGTATCTTGAAGGGGAGGCAGTGGATACAGGCTCCACTAGTTGAGGGTCCCCAGGTTATCCCTGTGGTGTCACCCAGAGGGAAAGGACTGAACAGGATGAGGCGGTTCCCCATGTTGCTGTATAGCTAATAGGGTTACCAGGCAGAGCTGTGTAGCTAGTAGAGTTAGTAGCAGAGGTTGCAAAAAGGCACAAAGCCATTTGTATTAATTACTACAAAGGGCAATCAGTTTGAAAATAGGTAACTACTGTGAAAAGTCCCAAAACAGTCAGTATAAACAGCAAAGCAGACCAAAATAGTCAGTGCAGAAATGTGAAAACAATATGAGCAGTGATGGTTCACTGGCTAATTGTTCCATTTTGATATCTTCTTCAGAACTGCTTTGCTTTACTTCATATGTGTCCTTATTAATCTGTAAGAAACAAAAATCCAACAAGTACAATCAAAATACCACATACATATTCCAACATCCCACCAAAAAAACCCCATGAAATTTAACATGAATAAAACATAAATCTGTAACAAAAAGGTAAAATACAAACCACTTAGTAGAAAATTCAAATTAGCATGTGTAGTCCAGATGACAATGAGGCTGAAGTAAGAGCCAGTGCATCAGCCAGACTTATATATGAGCTGGATTCCCATTCTTAGAGGACAGCAGAACATACAAAAACCTCCTATCCAGTTGACATAGGTTAATATGAGGCTGAACCCAATCCAAATACAATGTCCCACATTATACAAAAGCAGATAAATAAAAACAGCCATTAAGTCCACGTGGAGACAGTGACTTTTGGGGAGAATATTTGTGATTAAGATGAATGCCTTACCTAGAACGTTATTTTTGTTTCCAACAATTCCTGTTGTGCCATTTAAACAAAGGCGGAAAGATATATCCAGATTTGTATGGCAAGGGAAAAAACAACAAGTTAAATATAAGATATACAGGACGTAAAGGAAAGAGGAGGATTGGGTCTACCGAATTTGAAATGATATTTTGCAGCTTATTGTTCACTGTGGATGTCATGGATACTTGTTGTACAATAAAGCTAAGGTCAATGTAGGATTTAACAACCATTATGTTAGACGTGCCATTTTGTGAATATGGAATAAATATAAACCTAGGATTTGTCCAAAAATACCTCTGTGGTTATCACCACAAGAAGCTCATTTTAGAAGAGAAATTACAGGTTTGTATAAATGGTTAACATACTGTGATATGTTAGAATTTCGCAAAATGAATATAAACTAAAATTAACAGAAGATTTAATATTAGGATATAATACTAGGAGATATCTGTCAATGGTTTTCATATTTACAAATCTTAGAAAGGTTCAAAGTAGATAAAAGGTATTGTGATTTTGAGCAATCTAAGACTGAATTTGAAACAGAACTATGTACAAATGATGAACATGTTATTGCTAAAATGTACAAATTCTTGCTAAAACTTGAAATAGAGGAAGAACAAGTGAAAGAATGTATGATAAAATAGGCCAAAATTTTTGAATATGGTATACAAATGGAGCAGTGGGAAAATACGTGGTTAAAAGGGTTAAAATTTACATCAAGTTCTAGTCTTAAAGAGAATTTCTATAAGATGGTGTATCACTGGTATATGTCTCTGGAGAAATTGGCCTAAATGTAGAAAGGTATTTTTAGTTTACGTTGGAAATATGAACAACATGAAGGAACATTTTTATTGTATGTGGTGGACATGCAAGAGAGCCAGAAAATTTTGGATACAAATTATTAATTCAGAAGATTTTAAAGATTAATATGCAATTGAAACCAGAGTCTTTTCTTTTGGGATTAGCAGCGAGATTATTATATGCACAAAAATAGAAGAGCTGAACATTGCCTACAATAGAGGAATGGTTGAAGAAGATGCTGGAACTTGCAGCAATGCCTAAGCTTACTTCATTGATTAGAGAAAAGACAATTCATCCATTTATTGCTGATTGGAAACCCCTTATAAACTTTTTGCATGAAACATTCAATAATGACTTGATGATAGCTAATAAGGAATTCAGATGTTTTTCATTGTAAACACAGAGTAAGAGAAAATTTTGTAATCAAAACTATATTTGTCGTAGAGAAAACTGGAAGCATCCACAAACACACACACATCTGTTTTGTTTTATCTTTCAATAAAAAACTTTAAATCTGGAGATAGTGAGTTCAAAGTAAAAATCCAAAAGGCCTCTCTCTGTAACCGTAATTGATCAGTATTCTGGGATTGACAGGATCTGGATTGTATTTTATCAGTAACCAAAAATTTGAAGTCAGTGGTTTGATGATGCCTTTTCATAAAATGGGCTACTAAAGGAGCTTGAAGATTGCCATTTCTGATCTTACTCCGATGTTCAAAAAGCCTGTTTCTTAAAGAACGTTTGTTGCCTCCCATATAAGATTACAGGGACTGACTTTCCTTTGTAGTAACTGTTATTAATACAAAGCTTTGTGCTTTTTTGCAACCTCTTGTACTGTGTCTCTCCTTCTGTCTAGTTTTTCCAAGGTGTCTCCCCCTCCTCTTTTTTCCTTTCCCTTTTGTTTTAAAGCTAATAGGGCAATGCATTTCTGGGGTATGCCAGAGGGCTTTCCCTGATGATATGTTGACATCACTTCCGGGCACACAAAGTCAGCACATTGGGTCGCTACCAACATCCCCCCATTTCTGCCATTCCCCCCCTTCCCCCCGCTGGCCAGTGGATATCTTTGTGTTGGAATTACTGGAATTAATGTGACACAAAGGAATTGCAGGCAAGGCTGGTTGTGCAATGTGCAATTTGCCCATTGGTTAAGTTGTCAGTTGTATTCATCCCGCACGTGGATGGAGTGGAGATTTAATGCAGATTGATTATTGCAAGTGCAGAATCAATTATTGCAGAGTAATTTATCTGGATTAAAAGGATGTGAATTTGTTTATGCAATACATGGCACTTGGATGATTTGTTTGCATGCTGGGCATAGTGGGAAAGCTACCAAAGACTAATCGGCTTCCATGTTGGAGCTTCAATTCTGCCTCTTCATGCTGAAAGATGCTTGCTCCAGGACAGCCCTGACAAACTTGAAACAATAACAAGTGCACCTGTAGGAGGATCCCAACGTGAAGAATATTGACTTGGCAATACAGTCAGGAACCATAAAGGTGGCATGATTTATTTTGTGTGTGTGTTTACATTAGATTAGTCATGCTAGAAAGTGTGCCTGTCATTGAAGTTTAGTTCCAGGCAATTTGAAAGAAATCAGTATCTCAAGCTGGGCACAACCGTAACAGGAATATTTGAGCCATTTCTTGTTTCTATTAAATTGTTGAGATCTCATGGAGAGCTGGCTCTTGAGTGGATGATGGAGATTATTTGCGGCCTGATGTCTGGTAGCTTTCTAGTGTATCTTTTTTGTTAAAATGCTCCGTACCATTGTTTATGAAATGGTTTCAGTCAACAGACTGGCGGGATACTCTCTGCTGTTTGTTTTTTAAAATTCATGGGGGTTTTGGGTGTGTGTGTTTGATATCAAAAGCTCACCTGCTTTAAACAGGTAGTAATAGGCATTCTGTTTGCTTATATTCTGTGAAATTCTTTGCTGGGTATATATGCTTTTATCTTTTTGTTGAGCACATTATAGTGTTCACCAGGGTGTGGCTGGAGAGTATATGATGCAGCCACCTTGCTGAAACTAACAGATCTGGTTAATGTTAGGATGGGGAGCTCTTGTGAATCCTCTGTGTATTCCAATTTGAGTTTTGTGGTGAAAGAAAGATGAGATACAAAAGCAATTACTTTATAAGGACCATCTCTCCCAGTACACACCTATGCATCAGTTGTGTTCCAGTACCTGACTCCTGCTTGCTACCTTCTTGCCTCCATCGATAGGCCCCTACTCTGGCCCCAGCTTGTGCCTTCTTGGTTGCCATGTGGAATGGCCTGCCAGAGCTCCTTTGTGGCTAACCTTTTGAGGAAGACTGAGGTGTTGCAACTTTTCAGTGTTTGGCAGTGTGGTGGTGGTAGGAGGCTGGGCAGTTGGAAGTTTCTGGCATAGGATAGGGTCTTTTGAGTTTTGGGGGGATGGATAAAGTGTTTGCTACTGCTGGGGATTGTATGTGTGTTTTCCTTTGGGAGGGGTACCACAGGGCATTCTTTTTTGAGCTGCTGGAGCCTTTTGTGGGAAAGGTGAGATATAAATAATTTAAATAAATAATATGTCTTTGTGGCTATTGTATTCCTGTTCACTGTGGCATTTTGCCTCACAGCTCCATCTTTGAGTGTTAAAAATTCCTCCTATTGGCAAGAGTTTACTTTTAAGGCGAAATCAAGAAGTACTTATTAGGTTTAGTCTCTTATTCTAAAGGTTTCAATCAGTTGACCACTGTGGAAGACCCAGAAAACATTGAACCATATTACAGTTCTTTATTATAGCTTTCTGGCCTTCTGAGCGGCTGGGGGATAAAGGTGTGTGTGTGTGTGTGTGTGTGTGTGTGTGTGTGTGTGTGAAATCCTTTCCAAGTAAAACTTCTTGGTTCTGCTGTCTTACTGTGTTCCTTGCTACTGAATTCCAGTTGTGGACCAAAGCCTCTACTTCTGTTCGTCTGCCTAATTGTAGAAAATTTTCCAATGCAGAGATACATTTTCTCTGGACTATTTCTAAATGGGCTTTTCAAATCACAGATTGCACATGAACAACATTATTTGTCGGTCATGAAAAGTAGATAAACTAAACATATTTTCAGTACCTACATATATGCTGTGTATCAGTGCAGTGAGAGCTATTTTTTCCACCACTGTTTATGCAGTTTTATGTCATAGAAGTATTAGATTAATTTAAAAATTGGCTGAGATGCTTTTGTATTTTCCTTGGTATCTGTTAAAAGCTTCCACTTTTTGAAGAGCCAATACATTTGTTACACAGAAGGAATCATTGCTGTGCAAATGAATGAAGATACCTTTGTCTTTGTAGTCATCTTGGTATTTGTCTCTCAGATGTAGATGGAGTTGGGCTGAGTGGTCATGTTTGTGTGCCAACGTCCAGGTGGGGCCTGAAGATCTCCCAGAATTACAACTGATTGCCCTGTGACAGGGATTAGTTCCCCTGAACAAAATGTCTGCTTTGGAAGGTGGACTCTATGGCATTTTACTCCGCTGAACTCCCTCTCCTCTCCCAAACCCTGCTCTCCCCAGTCTCCACCTCCAAATCTCCAGGGTACTGCAACCCAGAGTTGGCAACCATAGTCTTTTCCCTTTACATTTTTCTCAAATTGTGCCAAGCTTTTGTTTTTTTCAAAAGTAGATGCTCCAGAGAGAGTTATTTAAACTAGTAGTTAGCAGGGTTTGATGTGCCTTTTATGATTCCCACACACACTTTGAATAGAGAACACTTTTTATCATCTGGATGATTTTAGCAATTTGTAATTCTGGGCACCACATCCCCTCCCTCCCCACCCTGGCCTCTGCATAAGTAGAAGGAATGTACCCAATTACACTTTTATGAGCATAGATTTTTTTACTCCCACTTTGCATGCTTCAGAGCGCGGAAATGTGATTAATGCAAAAAAATTGTCAAGCAGCATTAATCAAAGTTGATTTCTTATTGATTTTTCTCTGTCTCTTCCCCTTCCCTAAGAACTTGTCAGATGCATTTGCTCTCTTGGTGAACTTCAGTGCAACATATAAAACAGACTAGAAGGTGGCAAATATACACATGGGTTATAATATATTACAAAACAAATGAATTGGAAGGAAGATGTCATGAATACAGATGACAATAGTGGGTCTGTCCTGTGTTATTAAGAAGTTAACAGTCCTACTGGAGGAGGCCAAAGCTCACTCAGCATCCTGCCTCCCAATGTCGGCCAATGGCCTTCATGTCTTCCTCTCTCTAAATATTCACCCATGTTGTTAGTCTGTAGCATCTCCTGATATGAGATACCTGGAGCTCAGTCTATAAACAGAATCATAGTCTTCTAAGACCATTACTGTCAGTAGACTTAGAGGAGTGTAACTCTGTTTAGGATTGTGTTGCTGATCTCTGAAAATATAAGGTGAACTGGTTGTCACATCTGGTGGCACCCAGTGTGCTCATCCTCTGTGCATTCGTCTTACACTGCTGGCCCTGGCTGCATCCTGTAGCAGTGAGTTCAACAGATTGATCAAAGATTGTACAAAATGCTCTCTCACGTCTTAACTTTGTTGCTGTTTCGTTTTAATATACGGGTTTATTTTATTCCGAGATTTCATTGAATAAAGTAGTTGAGTATGACCTTTTTTCTTTTTGCTCAGTGAGAGCCACACTGGGAGAGGAGAGTTTCTTCCCTCTCTGAATGGAGTGTATGATGGTAAAACATGGGTTTTCAGTGAAGTGTAAGAAAGGAGATGTGTTGACAGCTAATGTTGGATGTGTAAGAAAATAGTGTCCAAACAGGTTGACCATGACGAGTACGACCAGTCACCAAGTGAACAGGAAGAGAAAGCTATTGTAGACTGGAAGGCTGTTTGGCAGTGCAAATCCTAAGCAGACTTGCACCCTTCTAAATCTATTGAAGCCAGTGGGCTTAGAAAGATATAACTCTGCTTAGGATGGCACTGTTGACAGTTCTCCCCTCTCCCTTCTTCTCTCTTCAAACCAATCAGTCAGTCACTTTTGGGGGCTTGCTTGCAACATATGTCCCAAGTGTTTAATTAATTAGCATAAGTTCTACCTCACCTTTCTGTTGTAAAAGAATGTTCAAGAGCTGCTAATGACAGTAATACAAAATAATTCTTATGGAATCATCCATAATACCATTGAAAACATATGAGCTAAACCAGCACCATCAGGGCAATGAAGCAAAACAGTCAATTACTTTCCTAGGCAAATGCATGTTGCCAGTGATGCCAGAAGACTTGCATAGATGGTGCTGAGTGTACCTCTGGGTGGGTTCGCCAGCTTGGCGACTGCAGCTGGGTTACCATCAACCTCACATCCAACAGTGCAGGTTCCTGGCAACATACTACCACCAATTGATATCAAAACCTGGGAAGATTTCTGTGAGTGAAGACAGTTGTTGGCTACGTTGTACTCAAGCTGTTGAGGGTTTTAAAAGTTAAAGCTAGTACCTTAACTTGAATTCAGCAACAATATGGTGAAGCACTGGTATTATACATTTATTGTGGCTATCGCAATCCCGGCCACAGTATTTTGGACTGTGGGATGTTTCTGGACAGTCCCATGGAGCCTATTACAGTCTTGTTATTACTGAGGCATGCACAACTTTGGTGTGGCCTGTTTTTCTCTGGGCAAACCAAATTAAGTTCTTACAAGGTGCTTTCTGTCCATCTTTCTGGCCATCTTGTTCATTCGATAACATTCCCATCCCTTCTGATTTGTATCCCTACTGTAGTATCAGGTTCACCCCAAAGTGAGTTGGATGGAAAGCAAAGCTGCTAAAGACAATTGGGGTGGTCTTGGAAATGATACAGAGCAAGAAGAATTTTGTAACTAAGACATGGGAGGCAAAACAAGGTTTCATAAACCTTTGTGTGGTTCCCTTCATCCCTGGACAAAATTCAGATAATCCATCAGAATGTTATAAACCACAGATTATTGCTCAGTGCTATATTCTCTGATTGGCAGCAGTCTTCTATCCTCCCTGCCTCCCCCCATTTATGAAAAGGCCTTTGAGAGACTTTGGATTGAAGATGGCAGGGACTGAACCTGGGACTGTTTACATGCAAACTATGTGCTCTGTTCCTGTGTTATGATTTAAGCATGGTTTTAGCAGTTTGCACTTTGGGATTGCAGAGTGCATAATAAAAAGAGAGGAGGGGAGTTGTGGTGAACTGGGATTTGGTCACCAGCAGAAAACAGTCCTGGAATTTTCAACGCTTTCTTTTAAGGAGCTACTTAGAGGAAACACTTCCCTTGATACGTAGTAGCCAGGGCTGGTGTGTGTGTATTTGTGTTAGAAAATTAGCACTTTGTAATTATGCGTAATTATTTTCTCTTAAACTACCAACAGACAAGCAGGTTTTACATCCTGTACATATATTCAACCAGGATGGCCTTTGTCAAGAGAGAAATGACACAGGGTGAGCAAACTGCTTATGAAGGTAAGACAATGAGGGCCCCATTTTTCAAAGGTTAAGATGTATTAGAAAGTACCTGTTCATCCTTGGAGTCATTAGCACTGTGCGTGGCGCTCAGCATGTGGTATTTGGAAAAGGCCACAGTAACCTTTTCAAGTGTGGTGCATGCTAAAAGGGATATATTTCCTCACAATTTTTCAAAACGGATGAGAAAATCCCCTACCTTTTAAAAATGTTTGAAAATAACTCCCTTTAGAGGTTAACAAGTGGGAATAAATACTCCTGATGTATTGGACTTTGCTTTAAAAATAATTATTGCAAAGAGATAACTGAAAACATTCCTTTTTAATGATAACAAGTGTCAAAGTATGTGTGTGTGTTTTAGAAAATCAAGTTTTTGCATCATTAAAATGCAGGTGCCGTGTTCTAATTTGTAAACGCTGTTGGTATTTTTAAGGTTGTTTGTTAACCACCTTGAGCTGTATGGAGAAGAGGGATATAAATGTTTTAAATAAATAAATAAATGTTTAGGAAATATTTTGTGCAAAGAGAATTTGAAATTTGGGGAGGTACACAGAGTGGTCTAGCTGCCAAAGCAGTATGAATAAATGTATGTACAATAAGGTGATTGTGTGTGAGATTAATAAGATTAGATCAGTGATACCTACGTGGTGACATGGGAGTCACATATGACTCTTTGCCATCCCACCTTTTGCTCTTCTGAGCACTGTCCCCCCCAATGTGGCACCTGCCACATGTCCCAGGAAAGTGGGCAAGGCCTTTGGTGGTGGGGCTAATGCTTGGCAGGTGGTCCCCACTTTGAAACAGCCTCCACAGGAGGAGCAGGTAAGCTCTGAGCCTCACTGAGTACAGATCTCATGCCAGGGGTGGAGGTCAGTGCAAATGCAGTCCTCTGTGAGCCGCTGAGTGAGGACCATTGGATTGGAAGGTTTGAAGCAACAGCCAAAGAACATTTGTTCATCTTCAGTCTTCTGTGCAGTCCCACATTGGGACTGTGCTTGTGCAGGCCAACCACCGGAGGCTCTCTTACAATTCCTCTGGTATTTTTAACTCTCCAAGGGGAGTTTATTAGAGGCCATTTTCCTGCCTAACGGGCACATGGTCTGCAGGGAGGAACTCCCCATTTCTTTCTTTGTCACTGCATTGCGAGGAAGTGTTCTCCCCAGCACTGTGGCAGCTCTGCAGGGAGGAACTCCCCATTTCCCTCAGTTCTTTCTTTGCCACTGCATTGTGAGGAAGTGTTCTCCCCAGCACTGTGGCAGAGTTCTGTGCCTCCACCTCCTTGGCAAGGCTACCCTTATTATTTTCCTTCTCCTAGACCTCAAGAATGGGGCAACTGGCAATTGCAAAAAGCACCTCCAGAACCGAGGCACCCCTTTTCGTGAAACTGAGATGCTGTGGGTCTGCCAGTTTGGTATCCTCCTGCATTCTCTCCTCACCCCCCTTATGGGGCACTCGAATTCTGAAGAAGAGCAAGCTTTGAGGGCTGACTCCCCTTCTGGTCCAGGCTCAGACTTACTGTTGGACCCTTCCCCTGATGACACTGTAGGGGACCCTGGTCCAGTGTCACCCAATGAAGATCTGAAGCTCTACGCAGAGCAAATGGTGCAAATGGCTAAATCATTGGAATCCAAGACCTTGAGACAAAATCTTAGGCAAGCTCTATGCAGAGTCTCCTGGGGTAATCGTCTTCCCTATCCTGAAGGATATTGCCAACATCTCCAAAGCCCTCTGGCAGAAGCCAGCTAGCATGGCTGCCACATCCAAAAAGGTGAATTTATACAGTGCAACAAGAAGGCCATACCTACTTATTCCGCCATCCTCCAGCTTCATCCCTCATAGCCAAGGAGATGCAGACGAAACAATGTACCGGTGCACATTCCTCACCAGCTGATAGAGAGGGGTGAAAAATCGATGCAGTTAGTAGAAAAGTTTACTTTTCCGATGTACTCAACCTGTGCATAGCCAACTAGGTGCAATTATGGGAAGATGCCAGTCGTTCCTCTGGGGAAAGATGGCTGCTTGTCTAGAGCTTCTACCTGAAGACAAGAAGCCTCTGGCTAAATGACTCCAAGTAGAAGCATTGTGCCTATCAAAGCAACAGATTAATGCAGTCAAATACTCTGCTGACACCTTCTCCAGGGCCATGGCTTCAGCACTTGCACTGAGAAGGCGTGCTTGGCTGTGCTCCACAGCTCTCCCTCTTAGCAGCTGGCAGAAGGTGGAAGACCTTCTATTTGAGGGAACGACACTATTTGCCTCGTCAACTGATGATCTTTTATTCCAGATCAAGAAGAACAAGCATACAGCTCATTCATTTGGCATCACACCAGGTCCCACCACTCCACACAGGCCTCAGCAGATGTATAGATTCCACCAATTGCAATCGCCATACTCTCGGCACTTGTATCAGCAGCCTTGCTCATCGCAGTATCCTACCCTTTTCAGGGTCTATGGCACAGGGCAGGCACAGGTCCAATCATAGAGCTAGACATTTGGGCTTACAACATCAGCCACTTCCTAAAGAGCCACAACAGGCTCCAAAAGGTTCTTTCTGACTAGGTCCTGTAACAGACCAGCCACCTACTGTCTTTAAAGACAGGTTGGCTGTTTTTAGTGACAAATGGCAGGAGGTCACTTGGGTTTTGTCGATCATTAGTTTATAGATTAGAGTTTTGGCAATGGCCACCCCTCCAGCATTCTGATTAGGCTCTGGATAACTCCATGCCTGAGTTGGAACAGGAGCTGCCGTTACTTATCCAAAAGGGGACAGTACAGAGAGTTCCTGACTTGGACCCCATCACAGGTTTCTATTGATATTTTTCCTGGTACCCAAGAAAGATGAAGGCTTTAGACCAGTCTTGGATCTGAGGGATCTGATTTTCCCCCCTGAATGTTAGAAAGTTCAAAATGTTGTCTATGGAGTTAGTCCTACAACTGCTAAATTAAACTGGGGTTTTTGTGTACTTGACCTTCAGGATGCTTATTTCTATATAGCTACCCACCCCTGTTATTGTACGTTCCTATGCTTTAAATATAATCAGATTTCTTAATACTACATGGCCGTTCTGTTTGGGCTGGTGACTGCGCCACAGGTATTTTCTAAATGTGTTGCTGTAGTGGTAGCATGCCTAAGATCTAAAGGTTGCTCTGTTTGCCCATTTTTGGATGACTGGCTCATTATGGCACCTTCCCATTGACCTGGTCCAGCAGCCTCAGGATGAGGACCCCACCCCCCAGAGATGCCCCGACCATGCCACTAACCTGGGGACCAGCAGAGGAGTGAGGCAGCAATGACGCCATGGTGGCCAATAGCGCTGCAGTGCGGCGCCTTGTCACAAGAAACCCTGGGAGAAACGACCATCAACGACCCAGGGAGATGCAGCAATGCCAGCAGAGCACAGCCCCTCAGTCGCACACCTCGGAGCTCTATCCCAGGCAAAGTGGATGCCGCTGGGGGAGGGCTGAGGGCGGGCACGGCAGGGAACCTAGGCCCCATGGTCGCACACCTCGGAGCTCTATCCCAGGCAAAGTGGATGCCGCTGGGGGGAGGGCTGAGGGCGGGCACGGCGGGGAACCTAGGCTGCGGCGACGGCAGCGTGACCCCCGGGCTAACAGGACCGCCGCTAGCACACCCACGACTGTGCCCAGAATGACCGGAAGGTATCCGGGCTTATCAAGGGGCGGGGCCAGACTGGGAATAGAGGAGGCAGGGATTACAGGCAGCACTGGGAGCGGGGCGGGGTTATAAAAGGAGAGAGACTCGGACGGGCCGAGGAGGAGGAAAGTGTGAAGGAATGAGACACAGAGAAAGAGTGAGCGCGAGAGAGAGACAGGACCAAAGATGTTCTGCGCACGTTGGCAGAGGGACCTTACACATCAAGGCATTGATTAGGTGCCTGTCTAACAACAGATTTCAGTCAGTCCTTTTCTTCCAGAAGCTGTTAGGACTGATGGCTTCTACCACAGCCACAACCCCGCATGCACCCCTAAGAATGCAACCTTTACAGAATTGGCTTTTAAGTAAATTTAGCTCTGTCGTGCATTCCCAGCATTCTAGGTTCACAGTCCCTAGGTCCATAGTATGGCAGTTGGGCTGGTGGGTGTGCGGTAGTAACTTTTTAGCTGGGGTACCTTTTTGAGGAAGGGTGACTCAGCTTTCTATCACTGGTGATATGTCAATACATGGCTGGGGTGTCCATTGTGGGCCACTCTCCATTCAAGATGTGTGGTTGCCAGAAGAAAGGGGTTTGTTATCATTAACCTCTTAGAATTACACACAATATGTTACACTCTTACCTTGTTAGCAGAGCTCTCCAAGGGGAAAGTCAGTCAGACCATTACAGACAATACTATGACAATGACCTATGTAAACCAACGGGGTGGGGGAGCTCTCTGCAGGGAAGCCACTTACATTTGGGAATTGGTCATAGCCCAAGGATCCACCCTCGAAGCAGTACATGTGGCAGGTACTGCCAAGACAAGGGTGGACATCCTCAGCAGAATGGGGTAATCAGAACATGCATAGTCTCTGGGGAAGAATGATATCTTCCTGATTTTTCAACAGTGGGGTTTTCTGGGAGTTAACATTTTTGCCACCTACACCAGTGCAGAAGCCCTGTATTCTGTTTCAGGGCATGTACTGATCATCTCTCTCTAGGGGATGCATTCCAAATCCGCTGGACAGGCACTCTATGCCTTTCTGCCATTTCCACTTATCCACAAGGTGTTGGCGAAAATCCAAGAGGAGCACATGTGGAGGACTCTGATCACTCCCTTTTGGCCCAGCCAAGTCCGGTTTCAGGTCCTTCCATTGTTATCCAACGTCCACTACATACACCTTCCCTTAGCTGCAGACCTACTTCGCAGGGGTCCTATGGTCCACCACGAGGTGAGCAGGCTCAAGTTGACAGCTTGGCTGCTGAACAATCCCAGTTTGGGTTCTCCGACCAGGTAGCCAATGTCCTCCCTAAAGCCCGTAGACCTTCTACTAGGAGGTCATGTAAATGTGTCTGTTTTTCTGATTGGGCCAGGACACAGGGAGTTGCCCTGATTGTTTGAATATCTACTGTCTCTTAAAGAATATGGTCTGGCAGTTTCTTCCTTTAAGGTACATTTAGCAGCTATATCTGCCTATCATGCCAAGATCCAGGACAGAACACTGTTTTCTCACCCACTGTCCAAGAGTTTTTTGAAGGGGTTGTTTAATTTGCTTTCCCCATGTCCATCTATAGTGCTGCAGTGCTCCCTGTCATTGGTTCTCTCCCAGCTCATATTAACCCCATTCAAACTGCTTGGCTCTTGTAGCTTGTGACCAGTGTTCCCTCTAAGCTGAGTTAGTCTGAGCTAGCTCACAGTTTTTAAGCCTCCAGCTGACACATTTTTGTCTTAGCTCAGGAAGGATGGCTCCAGAGCGAACTAATTTATGCAGCAGCCAAATCGCTCGCTCACAACTTTAATGCCAGTAGCTCACAAAATAGAATTTTTGCTCACAAGACTCCACAGCTCAGAGGGAGCATTGCTTGTGACTCTTGTCTTCCAAGGTTGCATTTTTGGGTGGCAATCATGTCAGCCAGGAGAGTGGGAGAGTTGGCAGCTTTGAGGGCTGACCATCCATTTATTAAATTCCACGCTAGCCATGTAATTCTGAGACCCGGTATACATTTTTACCAAGGTGGCCTCTAGTTTCCACCTTGCTCGGGACATTGTCCTTCCGGTATTTTTTCCATCCTCTACCTCAGAGGCTGAAAAAACATTTCATGACTTGGATGAGAAGAAGTCGTTATTGTTTTAGCTAGACAGAACAAAGGGCTTCCGGCAGTTCCCACACCTTTTTGTATGCTACTCTGGATGAAGAGTCTCAGCTATTCGGTTGGGCTATGAGCAGGCCAGTCTACTGTGTCCTCTGGGGCTTCAGGCGCATTCTACACAGGTGCAGGCAGCATCAGCAGCATTCTGAAGAGGCACTCCCTTGGAGGACATCTGCCAAGCAGCGATGTCGTCGTCATCGCACACCTTTGTCAAGCACTATTCTGTGGATGTGAATGTGAGAAGGGATTCAGCAGTTGGCATAGCCGTATTGCACTCCTTGTTCCACTGAAATTCACTCCGCCTCCAAGGTAAGGAGCTCTGTAGTCTCTCAGTGTGGGACTGCACAGAAGACTGAAGATGAAAATAGTGTTGCACTTATAACTGTTGTTCGTTGAGGTGTCTTCTGTGCAGGCACACATTCCCTCCCTCCTACCCCACTGAGTTCATAGGACATAGTTACACTAGTGGCAGCTCAGGAGGACTGAGGGAAAGGGGGAACTCTTCCCTGCAGAGCATGTGACCATTAGGCGGGAAAATGGCCTCTAATGAGCTCTTAAGGGGAGGGGCTTCTGCTGATTCACTGAGTTTCTATGCTGTTGAATCAGAGTCATACAACTGGTGTTCTCTGTGCCTTTGCATCTTCAAAATTAGACTACTGCAACATACTCTTCGTGGGGCTGCCTGGAAATTCCAGCCCAGAATTCTCTGCCAGTCATCTGAGGGATTAAAGGGAGCATATAACACTTATGCAGACCCTCCTGCTCATTAAGTTCTGCCAATGAGACCCTGATCAGGATGTTGTCTGCGGGTGGTATCTATTCAATGCAGATAGATGTCTTCCTGGACCAAGGTCTTTTCCATAGTGGCCCAACCCTCCCACTGGTGAATCATTTAGCTATCTCATTGGTCCTGAAGGAGGGAAGAGTTGAAACTTTCCTCTTTCGCCAAGTATTTAATGGTAGAATTTGATTTTGATTTTAGTGGCTTGCCTTTATTGACAATGGTCATTGATATTTTATTGACTTAATGTGGGTGTGCTGTTTTCAAGTGGTTTATAAAAAGCTTTGAATTCTTCAGTATTGAAGAGGTGCTGAAGTCAAGTTAAATAAAACTGTCCTCCCCCCACACACAAATATGGCTACTCTGCAGATTTACATAAAGGTGTTATGACATTGGCTGTATTATTTTCATCTTCAAACATGAAACTTTTCACTGTCTCCCATCATTTTTCTTTTTCTTTTCCATATCTGACAGACCCATCTTTGGCCTCTGTTTCCTTAGGAAAAATTATCGCTATGTCAATAATGCATTTGAAGCTCCTGTAGGAGTTTCTCTTTCCTTCTGGTTAACACCGCTTTGGAAATTTGATCGTAAACAAGGAAATCTGGAACATGCTTGGAAGAGCCAAAGCAAGCTTTCTGGCAGCCTCATCCAGCTGCTATCTTTCCTGGCTGAGGTTTGGAGATATTGGGTTGCATGGCTGTGTGCAGGAACACACAGTGATAGTGATCGGATCGGAGCACCAGGCATCCGACAGGACGTCAAACTTGTCACTTCCTAGCTGATTCGCTTCCCCCCCCCCACCTTCCCACTGCCCTTCTTTGACAAGGTTAGCTGCTGATTGTCAAGGATACCACTTGGAAGAGCAGCATCCGAGTGTTAAGTGGAAGGGTTTATACTTGCGAAAATGTTAAGGTCAGGTGAAGAAGAAGAAAAGGGAGGAAAGTTGTACTTCTCAGTTTCTTTCTGCATAGATGGCATTCGCTGTAATAATTACTGCTGCGTGCTTGATTATGTGATGTGACAGGGGGTAACCAGGAGGAGAATAGGCCATTTCTTATCCATCACATAATTTAGTTTCTTTTACTTTCTTCCTTTTTTATATGTAGTGCGCTGGAAATGTGGGTAGTTCAGCATGAGAACAGCATATTTTTATTTGTGTTTAAATGTTTGGTTGCCTATGCTATGCCCGTAGGCTTCTTATGTACTTCACTTGTATCCCACCCCCAATGAGCACCCAAAATGGCTTTTTTTGTTCTCTCCTCCATCTTGGACCACTGCTACTTCAAATCAGTGGGTCCCATATTCTGTGACAATTCTATCTCTCATGGTTTAGCAGACCTCACCTTCTGTGTGAGAAAGTAAAAATTGCCTTGCTGGATCATACTTCAAGGTCTGTCTAATTGTCAGTAGTGGCTGACTGGCTGGAGGTATCTGGCATCATGAACTTAAGTTTGTGAACCAATTTTGCTGATCCCCATTCAACTGTACATGTGTTGAATGTAGCATGATTACTCAATGCACATATAAAGAAAAATAAAGTGTACACTGGACATGGATTGTATGTGTGTTCACTCTCACATGTGAACAGGGCTCATGTCTTGTGGTGATGAAATCTGTAAGCTAATTACGTGTTGTGTGCTTAAGGACTTCCTTTTTTTTTAAGCTGTGGACCAGTGCTTCATGGGGTGACTTGGATTTTCAAGATCAGGGCAGAGGGCAAAAATGAAATCCTCTTTCATGTTCTTCTCTCTCTCTCTCTCTCTCTCTGTGTGTGTCCTCTGTTTCTGGTTACTCAGAGTTTAATCGCATGTTAAAAATTAGAGTTCAGCTATCTGTTGTGTTCCTTACTATTCCTTTTCTGAGCTATAGTACTGCTTTCAGAGTCCCAAAACTGAGTTGAGGGTGACTCCCACCACAGGAAACAGTTTGAAGTTTGTAATTTTAAAGTATTTGTATTTATTCTACATAAATTTTAAAGCATAAGAAATTTCTTGCCCACCTTCTAGAGATGTGAGTGTCCAGGAAAAAAACCTGGAAAAATTTGGAAAACTTTCTGAGGCCTAGGAAGAAGAAACTCCTAGGAGGCACAAAATTTGTTTTCTACTTTTTATTTTTTCTTACCTCTCAGATGGCAAAAATTAAAGATGAATGTGCCATGGTAGGATCACAGGGAGATGCCCTCCTGACTGTCCCACCAATTAAAATTTCGGGAATTTTTTCATCTCAGCCTCTGTTCCCTTTTCCTTCCACCTGCCTACAAACCAGCAAGATGATGACTGGAAAACAAAAAGCAGGTCCATTGCCATCCTTTCAAAACAGAGTATTTCATATTCATGAAGCTACTTTCAGTATCACGTAGCAGGAGTGTTGATTGTGACCAGAAGTATCGCTTTAGTGGTTTCTTTGGGTACCAGTGTCCTGCTTGGAAAGGTGACAATTTTACCTTGTGAAGTGCCACTCACCTGCATCTTCTGCTCAATTAATATGGACGTTTGCACGGCCTCACTGACTAGAGAAGGGTGGTGTTGGGTAAGTGTCTGAAGAAACATGAGTCGAAGAATCCAGCAGCTGAAGACTGATTGCGTTATCTCTGCTTGAGAGAACTGCATGAAAATTGTTGCGTGATGCTGTCTGAAATCCAAAGGAGTTATGCCTTGATGTTGTTGCACAGCTAAGAACAAGACTGAATTTTGCAAGCTATCTGATTTGTATATTCCCATTTTTATTTTGTTTCCTCCTTGTGAGAAGCAAAACTGCGAGTCTTTATTTTTTCCATGACAAATCTTTCCCATTTAAAATGAACACATTTTCAGTGTTGTTTTTTCCATTGGTAGCATGTAAACTGCATAAAGGGAACAAAGGAATCATCAGCACTCATAACCATGGATGCTTCCACAGGGGGATTGTTCCCTGAATAGACACCAGGAAGCCCCTCATTTAAATGTAACAATTTGAACAGAACATCCATATGATGTTTTTCTCACTGTTAGCATTATCTTATGGGTTTCCCAAAGCTTTTGTCTTTAAACCAGGTCAAAAATAAGTCCAGTTCAATTTAGCAACCTCAGGATGGCTGCAGATGGAGCACGTTCTGGGCTGTGTGTTTCTTTTTTTTGTATATGCATGATGGAAGAAAGATGGAGGAGGGGGGTAGAGAGTGGGGGTGGCAGCCATGGGAGGAGAATGGGTGAGTATGGATCTAGTACTTGCCTGCTCCCATGCTGCTACTGCCATAGCAGTCCCCATGTCCTTGTACAGATGCTTCCAATAATGAGGTGAAACTGAAAAAGGTGGCTGTGTCTTTTCTTTTAAGGTAAAGGTTTCCCTTGCTCAAAAGCCAATCGAATTCGACTCTAGGGGGCGGTGCTCATCTCCGTTTCCAAGCTGAAGAGCCAGCGCTGTCCGAAGACGTTTCCGTGGTCATGTGGCCGGCATGACTAAACACCAAGGCGCACGGAACGCTGTTACCTTCCCACCTATTTATCTACTTGCAATTTCTAGCTTTCGAACTGCTAGGTTGGCAGGATCTGGGACCAGAGAAGGGAGCTCACTCTGTCACACGGCACTAAGGTCTCGAACTGCTGAACTACAGACCTTCGGGTCTGCAGCTCAGCATCTTAACCTCTGAGCCACCATGGCCCCATGGCTTTTCTTTTAGATACTATGAATTGTTACGGTTTTTGATTTTGTTGTTTTTATTTATTGATTGATTGATAATTAGATTTGTGAATCGTCCAATCCCCGAGTACGCAGGGATTTAAATTGTATTGTGGACCACTTTGGGGAACCAGTTATTATGGTTGGAAGGCAGCCAATAAATAAAATATGTGGGACTGAAAAGAAATTAAGATGGCCATATTGGCTCCTCTCCAACTGCAACATCAGACAGAAAAAAGGAACTGCTTATTTGCTCAGAGACTTTCGGAGTTCCCTGTCATGGGATATACTGTTGGTTGCTAGTTTAGTTGGCTTTATAGGGGATTAGGCACATTCCTGAAGGATACGTCCATCAATGGCTGTTAGCCATAGTGACTAACTGGAACCTTGTATATTCAGAGACAGTAACCTTCTGGTTCAGGGTGTTCAGGGTGGTGAGAACCAGGGAGGACTGTGAGGCACTCCAAAGGGATCTGTCGAGGATTGGCGGGTGGGCGCCAACGTGGCAAATGGGGTCCAATGTGGCCAAGTGCAAAGTGATGCACATTGGAGCAAAAAATTCTAACTATAAATACATGCTAATAGGGTCTGAACTGGCAGAGACTGACCAAGAGAGATATCTTAGTAGATAACTCACTGAAAATGTTGCGACAGTGTGCAACTGCAATAAAAAAAGGCCAACACTATGCTCGGGATTATTGGGAAGGGAATTGAAAACAAATCAGCTGGTATCATAATGCCCCTGTATAAATCAATGGTGTGACCTCATTTGGAATACTGTGTACAGTTCTGGTCACCACACCTCAAAAAGGATATTATAGCATTGGGAAAAGTGCAGAAAAGGGCAATTAGGATGATAAAAGGGTTGGAACACTTTCTCTATGAAGAAAGGTTAAACCGCTTGGGGCTCTTTAGCTTGGAGAAATGACGGCTGAGGGGTGACATGATTGAGGTTTATAAGATTATGCATGGTATAGAGCAGGTAGAGAAAGAAGTACTTTTCTCTCTTTCTCACAATACAAGAACTCGTGGGCACTCCATGAAATTGCTGAGTGGTCGGGTTAGAACAGATAAAAGGAAGTACTTCTTCACCCAAAGAGTGATTAACACATGGAATTCACTGCCACAGAAGGTGGCTACAAGCATGGACGGCTTCAAGAGGGAATTAGATAAACATCTGGAGCAGAGGTCTATCAGTGGCTATTAGCCACAAGGTATAGATAGGGACTCTGGGGCAAGTGATGCTCTGTATTCTTGGTGCTTGGGGGGCAACAGTGGGAGGGCTTCTAGTGTCCTGGCCCCACTGCTGGACCTCCTGATGGCACCTGGGGTGTTTGGCCACTGTATGACAGAGTGTTGGACTGGATGGGCCATTGGCCGGATCCAACATTGGCTTCTCTTATGTTCTTATGTTGTTCTTATTTAATACCAGTTCTAGGGATGACAATAGGAGGCACTGTCCTACATGCTTGTTGGCCACTATGTTAAACAGGATGCTGAACTAGATGGACTGTTGGTCTGATCCAGAAGGACAGTGCTTAACGTTCAATGTTAGTGTTCAGTGTAGTGTTGTTGCAAGAGTGCCTGACTAAGTTCTGGGAAACTTTGGTTCAGATTCCCACGTTGCCATGGAAACTCTCTGGGTGACCTTAATCTACTGTTCAGAATTGTTGTGGGGATAAAACAGAGAAGGGGGAATCTGGTACACCATGTTGAGCACCTTGGAGGAATGGTGGGATTAAAGTGTTGGTCTGTAGGTAGAAAGACTTAACAGTGCCTCTTTTGAAAGGGGGATGTGTATGCTTGCTGCTCTGCTTTGGTTGGGAGGCTGCAGGGAAGAACACATTGTTACAAGAGAGGCTTTGCCACTAGGGATAGCCAAGGATGCTGAAAATGATCTGTGAAGTAGGGAGCTAGGAGAGGGTTGCAGGTAACTTGAAGCAGGGGAACTAGGAGTGAGGGAGCTGTGCTGCATGGCTTCTGACAGCTCCAAGGCTAGCAGTTTGCTCAATCAAAAGTTGAACCAACGTTGTGCTCCTTGTAAGGGAGCCGGTGCTGTAGACCCAGCCATCTCCATTTCTCCAGCATGAATGTCTCATTAAGGGACTTTTAACTCATGTTTTGATCCTTGTGCTCAGAGATCTTCTGGCAGGTTCTGACTCTGACACAGGTTTCCAGGAGGCTCTAGAAGATGTGGAGTGCCGGACTGCATATTCTACAGCTCAATTCTAGGAGTGCTGTCCTGTGTCTTCCTAGATTGAACGGGCTGGGCTTTGATGCTGTCATGGTAATAGGCAGGTATTTGCACTGTTGGAGTTATGAAGTTCTTCTCTTCTAATTGCAGTTGTTAAACTGGGGAACAAGAAACAGAAAGCAAATTAGACGAGACTGTGTTTTCCTACATTGAACCGGCTGGGCTTTGATGCTGTCAGGGTAATAGGCAGGTATTTGCACTGCTGGAGTTACGAAGTTCTTCTCTTCTAATTGCAGTTGTTAAACTGGGGAACAAGAAACAGAAAGCAAATTAGACCAGACTTCAAAAACGGACGAGTTGGCCCTCTGAAATTCAGAAAGCAACCAAGTTTTGAGTTTAGCACAACTCCTTCTATAGTCAGAAGTGTTCAGACAGAATAAACCTTGCCTTGTGTTTCTGGAACTGTGCTTGCCTGGCCAAGTCTGCTGCATTTTAGAACAAAAAAACAGGAAGTTACAGATTTTGGGTGGATGGAAACAAAAGGAGGAAAGATGCTTGTTGGCTGCTGAGCCTAAAAGGATGCTTGGGAAAAGGCTGCCAGTCTGTGGATGCGTGCAGGGAAGCCCTTTGAGAGAGGCTGCTCCCTGGAGGAGCAGGGGAGAGAGCTGCGTTTCCATTCTGACTGTGCTTCTGTGGATCTACTGCTATGGGTATGGTCCTCAAGAATACACCCTTTTGAATAGCGCATTAAGGGCATTTTTTGCATTGGGGGGGGGCTCGAGAATGGATGCCGAGTCAATTGGGGTGAGTGTGGCAAACTGCCCAGCATATGGTCTATGCCAGTTATCACGGAGTGGAACAAATGGATTGTTCTGTGCAGCCAGCCTGAGAATATCTCTCTCCCCCTCTCCCCCCCCCCTTTCCCAGGCAGCAAAATCAGCCTTGTTTTCAGAGTCTGGTAAACATCATTCATGACAAGTATGTGGCTCAATGTTTTCAGCCTGTTGAGAAACACACACACACACACACACACACAGAGTAACATCTGTCTCTGACTTTCAGAAAGCTCTCTTAGACATTATTTTCAAAACCAGAGGATAAAATGGTAAATCCACATCTGGATCGTACCTCTTTGGTGCGGGTCTGACATGCTTTGAGATCTCTTTCCATGCAAAAACAGACTAAAACTGCGGGTGGAAAACTAGATCATCCTATGGTGCATGCTCATGTGATAAGGCTTATCCCAGAGTTTTCACAGAATTCCTGCTAAAAAATTGCTGCTGAGCTCATGGTAATTCCTACTTGCTTTTTCTGTGGCTGCCTTATGCAGAAGTTTCAGAAAGACCGAGATTTCTTGCTTCTGTGAAGAAACCTGCTATGTGAACCATCTGCTAGAAAGCTTATTTGCGCTGTTGGATGCTGTGATGTGAATGTGCTTACAGTTATGGGAGAACCCTGTGCCATATTGTAGCATTCAGAATAGTGAAAGTTCACTACACCTTAGCAGAACTTTAGTTCCAGTTGTAGATAAACAGCAGCGTGCCAGCCCAGTTGCTAAACTCATTCAGCCCATGTGGCACACGCTCATTGTATCCGTTAAACAAATTCAGTGGTGTTGTTGAGGGTGTTCCTAGAGCAGTTTCACAAGCCAGGAAGATAGGGGCTCTTAACTACGTGGATTCAGTGTACTTTTCTGGGAGATTTTTCTAGACATCATTTTAGAAGGATGCCAGGCTAGCAAAAGGGCTAGTCTGTATAATATCACTGGGGTTGGGATTATCCTTGAGAGAGCCTTTTGTGTATGTGTGTGGGAAGGGAGACAATGTAATCCACTTCTGTATAAATACAGGATTTGCTTATGATTCAGCTGCAGTTAAACCAATAGGCAGTCAGACATGACGGAGGTGCAGCTTGCAAGGCAACATCGCACATGTTGAAGCAATTGCAAATCTGCAGTTCAGAAAAACCATTGGTGTGTTCGCCATTTCCTCCTCACCCCCTCTAGTGGGCTCAAAGCACTTAAAAAAAATGTAATAGCAAACAGACTGTAGGAGGGCAGAGTTGATGTGCCCCCCTCCTCCCACTTGGCAGAAAGGCAATTCTGTACTGTTCATATCCATCTGACACAGCATAGCTGGGAGCGCCAGTTCTCTCAGAGGACAACCAAAGGATTCACGCTGGCTGAGCTAAATTGAAGTGGACAGGGAACCCAAATACCAAAACATCTTGACACGAGGCCTCTGAAAGCACAGCAGTTGCCTGGAAAGCTGGATAATTGGTGATTCCTGGCATAACTTCAACTGATACTTCCTTTCAATGGAATGTTGCAAGATTATTTTAATGTTTTTTGTGTGTGTGTGTGCATGTCTATAGGTTTGATTTAGAATTTGCAAGAGTTGAACACCTGGCCCTTTACAGATGGTGTATGGGTAGAGAAACCATTCCCAAGACTGTGCAAGTTACTTGCATTTTTACTTTATAGCTCCCAAAGGACTGAGTCACATTTTAGCCTTCTTGCAGAATTTCTTGTCGGGCACAGCATCATATTTGTCTTGAATAAGTCTAGTGCTGAATTTCTCCTCCTCTTTTGACGGGGAGGGTCCTGATTTGGATTTGGGAGATATACCCTTCCTTCCCATGTTGAATGGCAAGGAAGCCTGCAGGACAGGGACTACCCATTTCATTTGGGGGCATATTGCTTGAATGGAAAAGTCTCTATATGGGTTGGTTGTCTCCTCTTCCACTGCACCCCGCAGCCTCCATGTTTTGCTGTGACTCCAATTGGCTTGATTTTGGTAATAGATGTCCAAAAGTATCTTAGTGTATATTGCTTCTTTCTGATCAAGGGCTTGATGTTGCTGTAAGGATTCAGATGCCATGGCTTCCTTCTTTGCTGCATCGTTTCCAAGCACCATTCATCCACTAGCGGGAATGTCAGGCTGGCATACCTTGTTGAATGTATTGTGTTGCAAAGTGGGCATGAGGTTTGTAGAATGTGTTTATCACCTTTAAAAAATTGACCAGGACTCGAGGGGCTGCTGCGTTGCTCTGCTTCTTCATGCAGCACACCAGTATAACTGTCACTGCCGCCCTTGGAGCTGACAACTCGTTCAATAATAATTATTGATACCGCATCCTATTTATTACATCATAAACTTCTGCATCAATTACTGAAAAAAGCCTTCAGAAGTTTTCATATCCCAGCCATTAATTAAGGCTAAAAGAAGCCACTTAATCCTAAAATAACACCTGTGGCTCCAGAATGATAAAACTCTCAGTAGAAGAATTCAGAGAATGAAGAATGGGGGTTTCTCTATCATGGATTAGGGGCCTATAGACTTGCTTTGCACATGTCTATTAATGTGACTGATCCTTAAGGTATCTTCAGACTTGGAAGAATGCATTTTCATTCCAGTTATTTTCTCTGTGTCCCTCACCTTCCCCTAAAATGAGGTGATTTAACTACTGGGGTCAGTCCAACATCCTCCAAGGAGTGTTCATGCTGCAGTTGGGTGGATCATACTCATAATGTACCACTCCACTGAGCAAGTCTGAAGCCCTCCTCTAACTTAAGTGACTCTTGGCTGGAAGAGGGCATCAGACTTTGCTCAGTGGAGTGGTAAGTTATGAGTAGGATCCACCCAACTGTATACCACAAAGAGCAAAATAACTTTGTAATTAGAATTAGTATTCCACGAAATGTGATTTATTAATTGAAAGGTGTCCCCTTTTGTGCAAAGAGATTTCTTTTGACCAATAGGTAGCCTTCAAAATAAGAACAAAACTACACATCAAGAGAGAGTAAGATTGCCACAGAAAATAGCATTCTTCCCATTAGCTCTCTTCAGTCATTGTTTTCCTGGTGTTGTGACTGTGTGTTTGGAATGAATGCACAGCATGTGATCTTCCTGATGCCTGCAGTTGCCAGTTCTTCTGAAGGGGAGGAACATATGTGGATTTTTCTCCTTGGGGTCTGGTACATGTAGTGTGAGGCTGAAAATCACATGTTGCTCATTTCAGAAGAAATGGAGATGGCATGTATCTGGAATTTCATGTGTAGTGCATTTGTCCCATGTACTGTCATGAGTCAGCCAGAGCTCAGCGATAGCGAGGACTCCTCAGGAGAAGAGGAGTCCTCAGGAGAAGAGGAGCCCCATGTAACCAATCTTGAGTCAACAGAAGCTGGCCATCAGGAGACTGAGCTGCAGGCTTGCCAGGATTCACAGCCAACAGCTGGTGCAAAGCCACTGACACGCTCCAGCCCCAATTCAGCAGGTGAACCTCAGCTGGCTATTCCCAGCCCACCAGTATCACCTACACCCTTAGAACACTGCAGACAGAGGCTGAGAACAGAGCTACAGACAAGATGGCAAAGTGCACGTCTCCTGGCCTAATGCCAGCTGCTCACTGATGACAAAACTGAGTAATTGCAGGATTGCTTTGAAGCAGCTGGTTGCTAAACCTAACCCTTAGCTGGGTGGCTATAAAACCAGCCAAGAGAGGCTGCTAGACATGGATGCAACACATATGTTAGACGCTAAGCCACCGACTGCCTTCCCTGATTCCTAGAACCTGGCCTTGGACTGAACAACTCTGCCTTACCTGACTTCTGGAACTCTGATCTTGGACTGAATAACTCAGCCTTGCCTGACATCTGGAACCCTGACCTTGGACTGAACCACCCTGCATTGCATTGACCCCTGGCACTTGATCCTTGGAGTCTGCAAGCCTTATGTATGCCTGCAAGCCTTATGTATGTATCTAGAGTATGGACAGGTGTTGTTCCAATCTTCTACTGCAGAAACTCCCATTAAAAAAAAAATCCTAAGTTTTTTACCCAAGGATTTTCAAGGCAAGGGAAGTTCAGAGGTGGTTTGTCATTGTCTGCCTCCATGTCATGACCCTGGTATTCCTTGGAGGACTCCCATCCAGATACTAGCTAGGGTCGATCCTGCTTACCTTCCGAGATTTGATGAGCTAGAGCTAGGCTGGGCTATCCAGGTCAGGGTCTACAGCAGTTAGTATCCTAAATAAACATTTAGTAGACTTTCTACTATTCGTTATCCATGGTAAGAACATAAGAAGAACCTGCTGGATCAGAGCAATGGTCCATCTAGTCTCACACAGTGGCCAATCAGTTTTTCAGGAGTGCCAACTACAGGGCATAGAGGCTGAGACCTTCCCCGAATGTTGCCTCCTGGCTCTGGGATTCAGAGGTTTAGTGTCTCTGAATGTGTAGGTTCCCTCAATCATCATGGCTAGTAGCCATTAATAGACTTATCGTCAATGAACCTGTCTAATTCTCTTTTATAGCTGTTTATTTCTGTGGTCCTCTGTGATAGACCGTCAATAGTTAATACCCGGCAGAGTAAGAGTCTTTTGATAGGCTGTTCAAAAGGAACTCTGTGGAGAGCATCAGTTAAGAAATGACAGTTGAGAAAATGACTGTGGACTGGGAAGGAGGCAAAAGAGGAGTGGGAGGATCATGGAAGATCCCCATTCAAGCTGAAAAAGGAACATAGCTTGTAGTCTAGAGAAGTAATCCCTGCCCAGTGAAAAAGAAGATGTCTCTTAAGAGAGGAGTGATCCCTTGGGTTGGTGTATAGAGAAGGATTTTGGGAACTTGGTTGTGTGTCCCTGCCTTCAACACCTTAAGAGTCAGTGAAACTCATGGACATAAGCTTGAGTGTTTAAGCAGACACTGAAAAGAAAGCCTCAGTCACAGTCCAAGTATATAATGTCTACTGGGTCACTGTTGTCTACACGCTTGTTCACTTTCTCAAAGAACTCCAAAAGGTTGGCGAGGCAGGACTTCCCTTTGCGGAAGTCATGCTGATTTTTATGTGCCTAATAATTCTGACTTTAATTACAGTTTTTCCTAATTTGCCAGGGACAGATGTTAGGCTGAATGGCCTGTAATTTCCTGGTTCCCCTCTGGATCCTGGTTCCCCACTGGATACATTGTTGATTTGGAGAAAAGGAACTGTTTTCTGCTTTATTAAAGCATCCTCAGGCTCTTTACAACTGTTGTCAGTGGTGAATCACTCCCCCCCCTTCCTCACATACACCATGAATTGACTTCTTACAGTGGTGAACTTCAGGGACTGGCCAAGCAGATATGCTTCTGGATCCTTCTACTGAATGTATGCAAATGAAATAACAACAGAAGCAGCAAGGCAGAGATGAGGAAGAACGCTGGAGACCAGCCTCTCTGATGCTTCAACAGCATACCTCTGACTGGAACTATTTTCCCGTGAGGGACCTTAGAAATATTCTTCTTTTCTTAAGGGGAAAATGCACACAGACAAGAGACAGGCACGTATAAATAAATTACGAAGCTGTAATATGCTGTAAATAACAGGCCTGCTAAATAATGAATTAACCTAACTGCTGATTCATAGGTAAATATCTCTTGTAAAGCAGAACTTCTCTTTATGGACTTCGCAGTCTCCTTAATACCTGGCCATATATAATTAAGAGGTGGCTCAGGTGAAATACTGCTCTTGGTGGTGAGGCATAAATCTTTCAGAAGCTCAGGCTGGGCTTGGCTTGGTGTAGCTTACTGTGTCACAGGCCTCTTTGTGAAATGCAGTCTAGAAAAACATTTTTGAAGGAGTGATTTCACTGGGATCAACTCTTTGTTCTTCTGAGAGTGGAGGTGTAATACCCTCTGATGTTATGATATCAGAATGGAATATAAAAGTGACAGGAGAACTGGAATAGGGCGGAACCAGAAGCCAGGCAAGGCAGTTGGAAAATGACAGTTGGAAACAGGAAAGGAAGGAGAATGAGAAAATATCAGTCAGGAGTACGGTAAACACAACAGTTTTGTTATTTTGTTAAAGCACTCATAATAATGTTAAGAGTTTGTTAGTAGCTAGCCTGTTCGGCTGTTTTCTTTTTAATGTTATATAGAAGTATCTATTATCTCCAATGTCTGCCTTTTCCACAAATTTAAAGTGTTTGAAGGCTGCTCAAACCCTAACCTCTCACACTCATTTGTCTTCCAAAATCACAAGTGCTGTTCCTCTTATGTACTGATCTAGATGTTAGGCTTATGAAGTTTCTTTTCATGTCTGAGTTGCTGTTATATAGTATGCCACAGGAGTGCATGCCAAATTAGTTTGTTTTATGAAGCATCTCCACAGCAGTATGGGAGATGTAGAATTCTCCCACATCATGGGAACGGGGATGGGTACTAGTGCCATGTTTTAGCACCATGCCAAGTCAAAGCATATGGGCTTAAGTGAACACACAAAGCTGCCTCATACCGCATGAGGCCACTTGACTATTTAGCATGGCATTGCCTCCTCTGATAGGCAGTGGCTCTTCAAGATATAAGGCAGGAAGAGTTTTTCCCAGCACCTGCTACCTGGGATCCTGTGACTGGTAATGCTGGGAAATGAACCTGGGGTCTTCTGCAGGTGCTCTCCTACTGAATCCACAGCCCCTTTCTTGGCAACATGCGAGAAGTAAATTTGCCTTGGTAAGTGTATTCATATTCAAACCAGCCTCTTGAGGATGGATAATGTTGGGTGAATACAGTCAGGTGGCAATTTACTTTGGTATTCTGATTTTTTATTTATGGCCTTCTTTTGTTGGATTACACAGGGTAAATCAATGCAATCAATAGGATGAGGCTTCTAATAAGCAATGCAGTAGGACTGGGATTACAGAAATCTGAAATGAAGCATAAGTATGAGACGTGTTGAACAATGCCGAAAATGTTATTACATAAGTAGAAAACAATGCAGTAAGAGCAAGATAATATATACCGCAAACAGATAATAATACTATACACTGAGTTGTAGTCAACAGCCCTGTTCCCTTTATTAAGGCACCTTTTTAACAGCTGCATTATAATATAGCCCTACTGCCTTTATAAAACTGCTGAATAGTTCTGTTTTACACATTTTGCAGTCTGACAGAAGAGTGGGAGCCTTCCTGACCTCCTCAGGCAGGCTATTCCACAAGGTGGGGGCCACAACAGAGAATGCACACGTATGCATAGTTGTTGATATTGCCCATTTACGAGGTTGTACCTGCAGAAGGCCCTGTTCAGATGAGTGAAGCTGTCGTGGTGAAGGGAAGGTGGTTCTGCAGATATGAGAATCCAAGGCCATGAAAGGCTTTGTATGTGTTAGCCAGCATCTTGCATTGAACCCAGTGGCTGGTGGGCAGCCAAAGGAGGGACTGCAGAATGGGTGTAATATGCATGCTCTGCCTTGTTCCTGGTAATCACTGAGCTGCGGTATTTTGTACCAACTGAAGTCTCTGGGTTGATTTCAAGGGCAGACCCATGTAAAGTGCATTAAAATAGTCTAGTTTCAATGTCACCATGGCTTGGATACAGGTGGCTAGATTGGCTGAGTCAAGGCTATTTTCTGGGCGGGATACAGTTGGAGAAAAGTGTTCCTTGCAGCTGCATTAACTTGCTCATCCAGAAGTGATGCTGGGTCCAATATAACCCCTCAGATCTTAACAGAATCAGCAGTGGTCCGCTGAACTCCACTGGAAGTTGGAAGGACATTGTCCTTCAAGACATAAGCTTCCCAACCAGCACTTAACATGTTTCTGTATTTGGGATAAAACAAAGCGGTTGGGTCATTTTCACTCTTTGGTGAAGCTATCCAGGAGACAGGCTTACTAAGGAATTAGCGAAGCAGATATCTGAATTGTTCAAGAAGAATGCTGATGCAGATAAAGAAACCAGTGCCGGGTGGTGGTTGTTTAGAGGGGAGGGCAGGAGCTTCTGAGCGATATTTTCCCTTCAGCTTCTACTAATAAATAATGCATCTCTTATGCTTTGAATGTGCTCTTGACATGATAACGTTTTCTGTATCTTCAAGGACTGAGGAATCTGAAAAGTGGTTTCTTGATCGTGGATGTAGCCGCCACCTGCTGAATATGCCCCCCCCACCGCCTTTCTCTTCTCTCCCCCTGCAGTAGGGAACTTTTAGGAGCTACAGGTATGCTTATGCTTGTTGTTCAGTCGCACAGTTGAGTTCGACTCTTCACGACCCCATGGACCAGATCCCGCCAGGCCCTCCTGTCTTCCGCCGTCCTCTGAAGTTTGCTCAATTTCATGTTTGTTGCATCTATGACACTGTCTAACCATCTCATCCTTTGCCGTCCCCATCTTCTTTGACCTTCAGTCTTTCCCAGCATCAGGGTCTTCTCCAGTGAGTGCTCCCTTCTCATTTGGTGGCCAAAGTATTTGAGCTTCAGTTTCATTATCTGGCCTTCCAGGGAACAGTCAGGGTTGATTTCTTTTAGGATTGACTGATTTGATCTTCTTGCAGTCCAAGGGACTCTCAAGAGTCTTCTCCAGCACCATAGTTCAAAAGAATCTATCCTTTGGCGCTCGGCCTTCCTTATAGTCCAACTCTCGCAGCCATACATGACTACTGGGAATGACTACTTATGCTACCCCTTCCCCTATAGTCATGAGAGCAAAAAACTTGGGTGGCTGTGTTTTGTTCTGTCTGCCTCTTGGTCAAGACCCACTCGAAAAACATGGCTGTGGGATGAAATCTGAATCTCTCAATTTCAGTGGGGCTTCTGGATCATGCTGAAAAGCAGAGACCCTTCTGGCACTTACCCATGACTAGGGATCTGCAAAAAAAATAAATTCGGCCCAATTCGGATTTAACTGAATCAGGCAGAATCAATTTCGGCTGGCAGAAAGACTCCCACATGTCAATTTCAAGCGGCAAATGCATGTGGGGGGGCAGGATCGTTTGAGGGGAGGGGACCTGTGCCAGGCTACAAAAGGAGCTCCAAAGAAACCGTGAGGGTGGCAGAGGGCAAGCGGCAGTTTCCTGTCATCCTGGGCTGTTCCCCGTGCCTGTCCCCCCTGCCTCCTTCTCTTTCTGTCTGGGGGGCTGCAAAGAGGGGAGTCTCTTGCCGGGGACGGAGCAAGAAGCCGGTAAGGGAGGCTTCCTGCATGGGGCAAGGAGGGGACGAGGCCGACCAGAATGGCGCCCTCGTCAAGCCATCGCCCTAGGTGACAGTCTAAAATTTAACAATAACAGGCCGGCCCTGGGTATGCATAGTTGGTTTCTACAGATGGCTGTGTAACAATTCCATATTTTACTGTGTGTGTGTGTGTTTAAAAGTTTGGTTGGCATGGCTGTGTGAGGATAATCTAGAGTGCTGGACTCAAGCAAGTGATATGATTGGTGAGTGACAGAGAGGGGGAGGGGGTTTGGAATGGATGCTGTGTGGATGATTGGAATGTCTATCTGGTGTGTCTGTTAGGTATGACAGTTGAACAGTAACCATATATGGCCTAAGGAAAATATTGTTACAAAGTGACATGCCCTGATCCCTGTCAGTAAGAGGGAAGAGTGTGTGAACATCAAATAAATCTACTTTTATTTAAGATACAAGTTCTGAACGAAATTCTTCCCAGGAAACACATAGTCCTTCGAAAGCCCAGACCCTAGGTCACAATACCAAAACCAGAAGAAGAAATATATTTATTTATTTATTATTTATTTCCTTTGATTTATATACCGCTCACCCCCTAAGGGCTCTGAGCGGTTTACATTAGACTTTGAAATCATTCCTTACCTAAGGCCACACATACATACATACAATGGGGGGTGACAAACCTAACAGGCACCGTTTTTCTCGTGGGGTCATTGCTGTTTTATAGAAAAAGGTTGGGAAAGCCTAAATTTCCCTGGTGGCAGCCAGATTACCCTGAGAGCAAAACATAAAGAACATTTTAAAGTAAAAATAGACCTCCCCAAATAAGAGGTCATCACAGGCTGTTTTCACTTCTTCAGGAAACAACAGAAAATACGGAAAGCAAGGTTAAATTGAGCTTTTGCAGAATTAGAAGGGGAATAAGAACATATGTGCTGGCAGCTCCCCCTTCTGTTCCCTGACCCAAAGAGGGAGCTGAAGCTTGTATAGATTGTGGTGACTCCTCCTTGACCACTGAGTCTCGTTGATGGGGTAGTAAGAACCCCAGCTGATACAACCGAGTGTAGCTCCCACCACACCTCAGATAACCTGGTTTGGTGGTGGAGGAGGTTTGGCCCCTTCATCTAGGATCAAGTCATGAATGGCAGCTGTTTTTTCATGGATCAGTTTGGCATTTAGCAGTGGCACCAGTGAACATCATAATTAATATATATTTACCCAAGTCAAACTGCATTTCAGTGAGGGGAAATAGAAAAAAGGGGGGCACACACTCCCCCACATGCTGAATAATAAAGGATGCACTCTGCTGGGAAGTCTTCCTGCTCAAGCCCCACTAAAACAAACAGAATTTGTGCAGAAGAACTAAATTGCAGATTAAGTAGCCCCATAAGTAGCATCTCTTCTGCCCCCCCAACCCAAATCTGTTACCTTGCTAGGTGGGGCCTGCCTTTGCAATGATTGTCCCACACATGGTAGTGTAAGAGATGGGCATAGAACACAACTGAGCAGCAAAAATACAAGCATGGCTGTCTTCCCTCCTCATAAGCCTGCATTACAGTAGGAGACATAGGGAAATAATAATAAAGGAAGCCTGGTACGGCTTTGAAGCATAAGTAGAAAAATGTTGGCTTTTTAAATTCATCTTTCAGGTTATGTTTGATAAGGTATCTTATCTCTTCTGAAGCGAGGGGCGGGTGGCAATGCACTCCTTCAGTCAGAATCCTCTTCAGTGAAGAAAGGAATGAACTAGGCCTTAATCAGGCCTTGGGTTTGCTAGAGGGAGTAGATTTGTCTCATCTTTATCTGGAAGAGCAGAGCCTTGCATTTACCTAAAATCTGTAGGAACATTTGGTCCATCTCTGCAGATAAAATGGCAAGTGGATAGGGAGGACTCATCCCGAAAGAACCTTTGTGTTACTTTAACATAAATGGCAATTTGTGTTTCAGAAAGTTGGGCACGATCAGTCATGGGTTTTGCAATAGAGACCTAGATCGAATTGAGAGTGCACTCTTCCCAAAAGCAGCTTCTTCCTTAGAGTGGCTGTGTATACATTTCTCAGTGAAGCAAGTATGATGCACTGTGAGGTCTGTGGAAAAAGAAAAAATAAGAGTTAGCCTTAAGATTTGCTGTGCCATCCCTTAAAACACACGTATGAGATTTTATTTATGAAATAAATTATAGCTGGGTTGCAATGACGGGGGCACTGGCAATGCCCCTGTTGCAGCCCTTTAGTGATGGACGGATGGACGGAGAGTTGGTGGCAGAAGAAAGACAAGCTAGGGAAGTTAGGCTAGACTTTTATGTTTGTTTATGTATTTACTGGGTATATACCCTGGGTGTATACCCTGCCTTTTATATTAATGATGGTTTATGACAAAAAATTTAAAATGAAAGTACGGTTTAAAATCTGTACTGGTTTTGTCTGAGACTACAGGAATAGAAATAGTCAGCAACAGCTGAACCCAAACTCCATAAGCTCATCACTTAAAGCCAAGTCTGTGTGCCATCGAGTCTGTAGATTCTGTTGCTGAACAGTGAACGTTTGTCAAATCCAATATTCACTTGTTTACACTTTGTAAGAGTTGTGCTTTTTTCTACAAAAACAAACCCAAGCTGGTTTTATTAATGTATCCCCCCCAACTCATTCTTTCTGAATGTCTTGAGGGCACCAGAGCTTTTTCCGAAGGCCTCTAAATGCTTTAATGTTCTTGGGGTCAAGCCAGAAGTAGCGGTGTGAAGAATCTCTGTTGCCCTTTGAGTGGTGTTTCTGGTTAAGGGGAAAAAACTCTACTGTTGTTTGAAAAGAGTTTGTTGGAAACAGAAAACCTGCCTTCTGAACATTATATTAACTCTTTTTATTTGATGCCCACTGCTCATTGTGTCAATCTGCTATTGAATTTATGGGTGCAGCTACTAAACACCTGGTCAGTCCCTTGAAAAATAGCTGCCCTGGATGATAGGGCAAAACTGGCCTGCACCAATGAGATCTGTTTTGTCAAAACAATTATGTCCCCCAAGTTCTTGGTACAGCCCCAACAAAGATTGGGTGGGTGGGAGGAGGGTGGAGGAGCCATCATGGTCTGTGGAACCATCATGGTCTGTGCAAATTCCAGCTCCCTGTCTGGTCCCCAGACCAGTAGATCTCTGGATTTTAGTGGTTACAAGAGGCAGGACCCGCGATATTCGTGGGGGGGAGGTATTCCCCGCGGCTCCCGGGTGGCTTGCCTGCTGAAGCAGCAGGAGCTCCACACAGAGGAGGACGCGGCAGCGGTTGCAGGTGAGCCCAGCAGGCAGTCCGTTGGGCTCGGCAGGATTCCCCCCACACACACCCGACAGCAGCAGCAACAGCTAGCCACTAGCCCTCCAAGATTCCCCCCCCAGCTACCGCGGCCACGAGCAGCAAAGGTAGTGAGCCCTGTGTGGCTCTTCTCCCTCCTCCACCAGCAGCAACAACGGCAATCCCCCCCCCAGTAATGGCCGCGGCTCCCAGCTGCCGGCTGCCAAGGCTTCTCTTCCCACGCTGCCGCCAGCAGCCACAGTTCCTGTTGGTAAGTGCTTTCTCTGCGCATGCGCAGGGAAGGCTCTTTTACTTTTGGGGGGATTTAAATATCCCCCATATACTTTTTTCAACTTTTTAGATTTTTCTGCACATCTGGGGATTGCCTCAAATGTGCAGGAAAATCTCCCTGCCCCCCCAGGTGCCCCCAATGTGCGGATTTAGATATCCGCACGCTGGGGGCATGTTGGGAATTAGATATATAGATACTTGGTTGTTGGCCATGCAGAACAGAACAACAATTCAGTTAATATACTGATTACTCTGCCTAATGGGTGTGGCCTTGGCAGTGGTGTTGGAAATCCCCAGGCTTTACTTCTGGGGAAGTTCATCATTCATGTGGAGAGTGCATTGTCTTGGGTGAATCAGTGTTTATTTACATCATTTATACCCCACTGCTCTCTCATTGAGAACACAGAGCTACTTACATTGTTCTTTTCAGTTTTATCCTCAGAACAACCCTGTGAGGTAGGATAGGTCAAGAGTGTGTGACTGGTCCCAGGTCACCCAAGACTCCATGGCACAGTGGAGACATGAATCTGGGTCTCTCAAATCCTAGTTTGATTGTCTAACCTTTACCCACTGGCTCTCCACTGACGTTCATGGTTCCTGTCTTGTAACCCCCTAATTGTGCTTGCTTTGGACATGCCAGTCTTGTGGTGGGCAAGAGTTTGTAGAATGTCATAACATCTGCAGGACTTGATTGGGTTGGAGAAGCTCTGCACTATGTATTGCATGGGATTTTGCTCAACAGAATATTACGGAAAATCAATAACTATGGAGGCATGAAACACAATAATTTAACCAAGTTTACTTAATCCTCCACAGTAAATTAGTTGGGCATGCTTCTATACAGTGATAAAAATTAACACAGATTATGTATAATATGATAATTTAGAACTTTAGGATGTTAAATTGGTTTAAGGCAGATTAGTTACCCCTTAACATGCTTCTAGTTGCTATCAGTGTGCTAAGAGGGTGGATTTTCCCTGCTCTTTTGATGGGTATTTGGTGTGTCTTCTTAAACTGGCATTAGAACTCTGAGATGATTTACACAATCACTTTCCTTTGCCTACAAGGAAAACTAAGCAAATCCTTGGCGAGAAAAGCTGAACAAAATATGATCTGAATATGAGTATAAAATGCCAGAAAACTAGTATTTGAAAATACTTTGTATTTGAAAAAATGTGCCTTGCACACAAAAGCTCATTTGTTGGACTTAAAGGTGCGACTGGACTCTAAATTTGTTCAGACAAGTAGTCGTCTGTAATGATTTCTGTAATGGCAGCATTCTTTCTTCAAGCCGTTGTGTTAGTCGGAAAGGCTGCATTTAGGCTTGTGTGATGGCCACTTGCCACTTGTATCCTGGGTCATGGGTTGGGGTTATTTGAATGAAACCTCTTTGTGGTTTCGATTACAGGTCTGGATTCACAATTTTTTATGAATTACTCTGTAAATGGAAAGTTGCTTTGCTTTATGGGTCTTACAGTTGAACAAACCTCTGTCTTTTAACTAACTAAAAGACTGAGTGTTTACATTTACATTAAAGAGCATGTCACTCAAACTTTGATAGAAATGCTTTTATAAGATACTGAAGGAAATGGAGGATAATCTAGGATTTAATAGGCAAAACCTACTGCCTTGTAGTTAGAAGAAAAGACCTCCTTTTTACAGTTTCTCCTTCAATGGCCCCGGTCACACGGGCAGGAAACTGCAGAGGAGAAGCGTGGCTGTTTGCCCTGGGGCAAATTACTGCGCAGTTACGCGATCAGACCTCCTGTGGAGGTCCTGTGGAGGTACCGTGGAGGTTCCATGGCAAGGGAGAGGTGCCGATCACAGGACAAGCCGGCGCGCAACAAAGAAGCTGTTTTTTATTTTTGTGTACATGACAAATGCACATGTTCCGTTGGGTGCGCATGCGCATCCACAGAGACTTGGACAAAAAAACCCCACCTTATTTGCAAGGGGACATGGGCGGGCACCGGATGCCTCCGGAAACGCGATCAGACGCCCGCCCTTGCCCCGCAGTTTCCGGAAACTAGTACCTCCAAGGTACTAGTTTTTTGCCACGCAGTTTCGGCTGGAAGCCTCGGTTGAGCCACGGGAGTGCTACGCTTCCCAGATGTGCTGGTGAGATCGCGCCCGGAAACTCCGGCTGTTTTCCGTCTCACTTGTGTGGCTTCTGTTACGTGTGACCGCAGCCATTATATATTATACCAGAGCCAAAATATCTTCAACAAATAAGTGGATCCTTAACTCATTGATCCAGTGAATCTCCAAAAGAACCCTTGCTGGTTATTGATAAGCAAAATATAAATCAGTTAATTATTGATTAAAGCTTGCAACGCTATTTTTTTAATGCATCCATGCTTAAGATTCAAAAGGGCCCTGTGTCTGAGTCTCCTCTACACTTTTCCTTTTAAAACAGACAAAGAGAGCTAGCTGAACTTTTCTCTGAGTTTGGGCTTGAGTTTGACTCTGCCTTCTCAGAAGAAGACTCAGGCCCCGGTCACACTGGGGGAAATAGGTGCGGCCAAAGTGCGGCTTTTTTGAGCCACACCAAAAGAGATGCACGGCAGCGGGATCAGACATCCCCCAGCCGCTGCGCAGGTCCTCCCTGGCACGATCAGATGCCGGGAGGAAGCCACGGACCGGAGAGCGAGGCCAGCCCGCTGCACATGCGTGTGCATGCTCAGTTCGGCAGGACCTCGCATGCTGCGGGGGAGATGGGCGTGCCGGCGATCAGACGCCCGTCCCTGCAGCGGATTTTCAGATAGGTAGTAGTGTTTTCTAGGTGGTTTTTTGATGCGCAGTTTTGCTCGTAAGGGATGGATCGGGGACGGGTGCGCGCCGCTTCCCAGACGTTGCGGTGTGATCGCGCCCGCTTGATGCGCCCCCGATCCGTCCCTCTCGCATGGCAAATCCTCCCGTGTGACCGGGGCCTCAGAATGGCTAATGAAATCCATCCAAGAAGTCTCAACAGATTTTATTCATGGGCTGGAATATACTTAGGCAAGGGGCCTTCCAAGGGAAGGGAATCCAGTTTTTGTGAAAGCCTGCACGTTGGAGGCCTGTCAAATTATGCAAATAATTTTAATTGTGTCATCGATTCTGGTTACAGATTTTAAGGGTGCACGCTTTGGCACTGAAATCTGTTCACCGTTACTTGTAACCCACGGATTCGTCTCTCCCCCCCCCACCTCTGACAGAGAAATGCTCAACTAATTAATAGCTTTGTTGTGTGAAAAAAACAAATACAGTCTGTTCATTAAAATGGGAAATGTAGTACCAGGCACAGGGGGGGTGGTTGGTTTTTTTTTAAAAAAACTCCTTTTTCTTGTAAATAGTGAGCAGGATGTAAATTCACAGTTGAGCAAGGAATAAAAAAAGATAAAATAGACTTGTCAGAAACCCTTACCAGCTGCAAGGACTAATCCGTTGGATTTAAGAGATACTGCCCTGTTTCTTTCAACCTTCAAATACCCCTCTTTATCTGGGCCTTTCGTCCAAGGCTCGGATTTATCTCTCTGCCATCAGCCTAAACTCCCTTGAAGTCTGTGCTTTAGACCTTTTTTGTATGCATGAGAAGCGTAAGTATGCTCTGATACCAAACTGTGCGTGCTGGCTTTCCTTGGCGCAGAGTGGCTTTACGTTTTTATCTGCATAAGGTATCACTCCTGGCACAGTATGCTACTGCCTTTAATTTGGCTTGATAGGCACAGCATCAACATCACTTTGCACTTGGGCAGGTGAATAGCTTATCCCTTTAGTGTTTCTGGGGGTTACCTGTATTATTCTTTGCTCAGTGTAAAGGTAATCAGTGAGGCTGTCCTGCTTAGTCAAGGTTGGTCATCTTCCATATTAATGGGTATGGAATAAGTACCACCACAGTTCCATACTCTTAATTGTAGGCAAAAAATGCTGCCTGGTCTGATTTCGTGAAAGATGACTATTGGCTAAAAAGATGACCATTGGCTAAAAGATGACTATTGGCTAAAAATGAATGTATAGAGGTAGTAGAGGTAGTATAGAGTATAGAGGTAGTATAGAGGTAGTATACCACTGATTGCCAGATTGGTGAAAAGCAACAGGAGGTAGCTGTTTCTGGTCCCGTTCATACTTGCCGGGAAACGCAGGGGGGAGGCGTGGCTGTTTGCAGTGGCAAGGTGTGTCCCGTTGCAAACATGATCAAACGCGACGCCAGTTTCCTTCCTCAGCGCAGGTTCCCGGCGCGCTCCAATGACACAAGAGGAGCACGCTGGAGCGATCACACAAAGAGGGTCCAGCAGCGGCCAGTCGCAAGCCATTTGCTACTGGACTTTTGGAGGTAGCTTTTTACTCCGCATCTTCAGCCGGCTGCAATGGGTGCACTACACTGGCCAGATGTTGCTGTGTGATCACGCCCTTATAATCCGCCCGGCATTCGTGCCGCTCCTGCGGCAACTTCTGCATCTGATTGGAGCCTCTGCCTGGTTTGTTTAGTGTCAGGAGTTCGAGCACTTGGTGTGATCTAGCAGAACAGTTTTGTGTTCTTACGTTCTTCCTAAAAATCAAGCACATCAGCTTGAGCTGATGGTCCCACTTCACAGAAGTTAAGCAAAGATCAGCCTTGTCTTCTGGCATAGTGTACTGTTCGTATCCAGTGTTGAAGAAACTCAAATTCATTGAAGAAACAGAATTAATGTGTTTCCTCTTCCTTTATTGAAAGATCTGAGATTTCTCCCCCCCCCCAAACATGGCACGCATTTAATATGGTTTGTGGTTTTTCCTCCCACTAATTTAACACCTTGGGATGCTGCTCTGCATATCCTTTTAGTCTCTAATCACTGGAAATTATGGCCAGCCATACACACTGCTGCTGCATCCCTGCTTCTTGTTTATATTCATTTGTACAGAGGGACTGGGCTTGCTGTATCTGATCAATTTAATTTTTTCCTCTTCCATAGCAGCGTGAATTTCTAATACTCTGGAGTTTCATTACTTGGTACAGGATCCTAAATCCAAGGTTATCTTTTTTTGAACTTTGGTGCTTTCTGCTATACTCCTTATCTATAATTCATTTTCATTTGGGACTATTTTAAGGGTGTGTTTAAACAAAAACTGGTGTGTGGGGGGGGGGAACACCCACAGTATCTCATCTGTGTCTTACAAACTCTAAGTAGTTTTTTAACCTGATGTTTTTAGACATAGCTCTGCTTTTGAATACTTATCAGTTGAGTAATTTTTCTGAAGGCTGGTCAGTCTTCACAACATATAAGCACCATGCCAAAGTTTATTCATGAGAAGTAAGAATTCCTAGTTCTGTCCTGATTCATGTAGCCAGTTGATATCTTAGGACCAAAATCCATATTCCCAGTGGCATTGGATTTGGCTCCGTATTTGTTTCCAGACCTTTGGGCAGGTATGCTTGAAACACGATCAGTTTCCCTGGCTTCCAGTGAGGTAAACAGTCCCTCTTCATGCAGTCAGAAACCTTGTAGACTAATGCGTGGAGGCAAAATGGCACTGTGTCCATTGCTGCTCTTCCCAGCCTCCACAGATACATAGGTTCTGGGCACATAGAGCCTGAGGAGAGCAGGAGAAGGACCCCCCCCCACACACACATACATGTTCACACCATATGATGGTGGGGATATGGCAAGAACTCTTGATGGTCTTTCTTCAGTTATGAAAGGATAGGAAGTTATATAGAGCCCCACTCCTCTTCCTCACAGCCTACGTCTGCAAGCTCAGCGAAAAGTCCAGCAGTGGGTCCTCCTCAACCAAGTCCCTGTCAGTCCTTCTTGAGGCTCCGTGGGCCTTTCTTGTTCTCCCGCGCCTCCATTGCCCAGTGCCATTCTGTCAGTGTGAGGAAGTGGCTTGGCATCTGCTTGAGTCCTGATACAATGTCTGCCAGGTGCTGAGCCATCAGGCTCTTTAGCAAGGCAGAGGGGATTGCGTTAGGTGAGCCTGCTGCCACCACCAAGGGCAAGTGTCGCTTCTGATCATAGGAAGTACTGGAACTGCATCCAGCTACCTTTCAGATCTCCCAAATGGATTAATTAGGTGAATGGTTTAGATGTGACAGTCTCATGTGAGAGACCAGCTAAGCTGAGTGCAACTGCTCAGAGCCACCCAAAGCCCTGTCACTGGGGAACGTCATCCCAATGCCAGGCTGAGCAAAGGCAGCCTAAGACATTTTGGTAAAAACCCTTGGGGACAGTCAGTGCTCACCTCTAATAGTAATTGAGTGTTGTGTAGTGGTTACAGTGTCTAACTAGGATCTGGGAGACCCAGTTTTGAATCCCTACGCTGCCATGGAAGCTTGCTGGGCCAATTACAGATTCCCAGCCTAACCTATGTTACAGGATTGTTGTGAGAGCAAAATGAAGAAGGGAAGAATGTTGTAAGCTACTCTGAGGGCAACCAAGATGATTAGGAGGTTGGAGCCCCTTCCTTATGAGGAAAGGCTGATGAGTCTGGGACTTTTCAGTTTAGAAAAGAGACGACTAAGGGAGGGACATGATAGAAGTTTATAAAATTATGCATGGGGTGGAAAGAGTTGACAAAGAGAACTTCTTCAGGATGGACAAATGGAAATACTACTTTACACAGAGTGTGATTAAAATGTGGAATTTTCTGCCAAAGGATGTAGTGATGGACACAAGAATAAACAGCTGTAAAGGGGGGATTAGATAGAGTCATGGAGTATAAGTCTACCAGTGGCTACTAGCAATGGTGACTGAGGGAAACCTCCATATTCAGAAGCACTAAGCCTCTGGATCCCAGAGCCAGCAGGCAACATCAGGGGAAGGCCTCAGCCTCTATACCCTGTGGTTGGCCATCCAGAGGAATTGGTTGGCCACTAAGTAAAAAAGGATGCTGGACTAGATGGACTATTGGTCTGATTCAGAAGGGCTCTTCTTATGTTCTTATGTTTGAATCCCCAATGGGGGAAGTGGAGTATAAATGAAGTAAATAAATAATTTTTTTTGGTTGTTCAGTCGCACAGTCGAGTCTGACTCTTCGCGACCCCATGGACCAGATCCCGCCAGGCCCTCCTGTCTTCCGCTGTCCTCTGAAGTTTGCTCAATTTCATGTTCGTTGCATCGATAACACTGTCTCCAGTCTATTCCTGCAGCAAACCAACTTACTCTGACTGACAGTAGGGCTGGTGCACTTGCTCTGTCATAAATGAATCAGCATGTTCTGAGTGAAGATGCTGCTGCCTGATGTGCTTGAAGGAGACTTCTGGAACATCCCTTTATGCAAGGTGCGATTGCATCCGTAAGAGGAGGGGATGCAGTTGGGAAGCTCCCTCTGATCATTCCCAGAGCATGAGAGCTGCCACTGTTTTTCTTGGTTTGACATTTCATTTGGAAGATCTCTCCCCCCCCCCCCAGTGGGAACATACAGCCCATTTACAGCATCACTTGCCACTTCAAATGTGTTTCCTGTGTTTGCCCTACAGTCATGAGCATTGGGGAGAATTTTGCCCTTTGATCAGCCGGGTTGTTATACATCTTTGTCTCTCTTGTCCCGTCCCCCCCTTCCCCATCATCAAACAGACCAAGAAAAAAAAATCCGGAGCCTTTCAGGGGTGGAATGATGCTGCTACACACTGGCCTTTCATCCCTTAATTCTCTTATGGACTCTTTGTGGAAGCTGCTGTTAAGCACCCTAGCAAATTTCTGTTCAAAAGGCTCCTGTTAATGATGGCAGTAGCTTTCAAAACAGTACACAGCAACTGTATGCAAACAGGGAAGATGTATACACCAGACCCCCTTTTGAACTGTCTTTTTTTACATCATTATCTACTCTATCCATATCCAGCTCCAGAGCAGATATACTACTGAAACCCACAGCCCCAGTGTTTCCTTTTGAAAATTCCCATTTTGTTTCCACGCCTCCTTATGCGTCTTGAACCTGTGAATCCTTGGACTTGTGGCATTTTTTGTTCCCCTACACCAAATTTCCCCCTAATTTCTTAGTTTTATGTTTGCAAAAGTTGGGTATAAATGTGATGAACTGAAAAGACTCGACAGCAGCAACAGACAGAAACTGATAGCCATGAAAGGAGCAAGTTTGTACATCCCTAATCTTAAATTCAGTGTGGTTCTATGGCCACAGTAGTACTCAGTAGTACATTGCTGGGGAGCACAGAAAGAGTTTTAGATGAGGTAAGAGCCTAGCGGTGAAAATGAAGGTATTTCTTTTTCATAATTATTAAATTCTTTAAGTGCTACCATTAAGCTTCCTTGGCCAGTGATCCCATTTAAAACCTTTTTTACTCTGAGGTAAATTCTGCTTGTTACAAAATGGCCTATGCAGTCTACCAGGTGAGTCTGTTAAGGATAACGTATCAGCTTCCTTAAAGCATTCTGACATCTTGGAAGCTGATCTGCAGGGAAGTGCTCCTGCAAGAGTTTTGTTGAAATGAAGGGACTGCTGTTATGTTTTTACCCAGCTCCCCTTCATTTCATTTGGATGGATGCAGGAAAACTTGCTGTGCTGGGTTCTGGGTGGTTTCTCCTGTATGGTCATCTGCTTCTTTTTTTAGCAATAGTGCTCTAATGTATTAGAAGACAGCTGTAATGTAAGCCTTGAAAAGATGAAAGAGAATACAGAAAACACCTTTGTTGTTTCTTGGGACCCATCTGCCAGAAACCTTATCCTGCTAGTATATATCCCAAGAGCCATGCCCATCCATGTCATGGAGAATTGCTGTTTGATGGTGATACCTTTTATGGATCAGCTCATCCGTGAAATGCCGTTATGGCAGCTCGTTTTTTTTAAAGTGGTTTCGAGCAAGCACTTTGGAAATCTTATTTGCAGCAAGACTCCAATTCACGTGCGTATATTTGAGAGACGGATTCTATGTGAATTGTTGCTTTGCCGAACATTATTTGCGCACAGAGCATCTTGGTCTTTGCATGTCTCCATCACATGAGATTTTCTGTTAAGGATGTGTGACACACACACACGCACACCCATCCCCTTACTCTTGGAACAGAGTGCCAAATAAGCTGCACTTAGTCTGCTGTAACTTCATGGCTGGACCCAAAGAACACATTAAGTGTTCATAATTGCTATGAGATGAAAATAGAAAACTGCACAGCTTCTAGTAATTATTATGAACAGGGTGGAGAGGTCCATTCATGGTCTGGGATGAAATTGCAACAGATCTGGGGTTTGGGATTTAGCTTTCTGAAGACTGCACTTGATGAATGATTTGTTAGGGAATGCATGGGTTCTATAAAGCTCAATGGAACAAAAGCTAACTATTTATATGTTTGTTTATTGAGTGAGGCAGCCAGGGATGAGTGGTCATTGACTGATGGGAAAAAGCTATGGAGCTGAAACAAAACAAATCAGCATAGATGCACCTAACCTGTGTTCTCATTCTGGGTGCAGAAGAGAGAATTTAGTAGCTGCCTTCTCATAAACAAAGGGATCTCGTGGGAGGGTCTTGTCCATCACCTTCATTTTGATTAGGCTTGCTCAAGAGATTGTCTAATTCTTTCAGTGGGGAAAATATTCAGGAGCAAATGCTATTCTCTTGCATTCTTCACCCAATGCTCTCCCAAGAATGACCCATATTAATGGGAGTTTACTAAGGATGCCTGCAGTTGTCTTCTGCTTTGGTACCTAGCAAGGAAGCGGGAGCAGCTTTTTTTTTTTTGACTGCCCCTAAGGGCAGGATTTTATTAGATTTTTTAACACAATACAATACAATATGTGTGTACATTTTGTTTTATTGTTTGTATAAAGCGGGAGTAGCTTGGAACAGTACAATTTGGTTTGATTTTGCATGTACACATGAAATGATTTGAAGTATACAAGTAAAAATGTGATTGGATGTGCAATAAAAAGGATGCCTGACCTGCAGGCCCTTCACTACATTATTCTGTCTCCACTCTTGTGTAGCGCCATCTCAGTAGAGTCTGTGCAGGAGAAATTGTGCACCACAGGTGTGCTTTATCTCTCCCTCGCTTCCCCTAAAATACCCTTCTGTTCACTGAGCTCAGCCACTGAAGGCCTGGGTCCATATTCCATCTGGACAGGTTGATGTTTCCTGTAAGCAGGTGTGGTCTCAGAAGATGCTTCAGTGCCGCGCAGCTCCTTCCTTTTGGGAAGCCCTATTAGCGATCTCATTTATGTCTCTTAGCAGATGGGTGAAGATATTCTACCAGGCTTTTAATGTCTTCTGGTGGTTTTAATGGCTGCCATTGGGTGAATCCTGTTGAGTGATTTTTTTAATGCTATTTTCTCATCTAAATTTTTATTATTGGTTTTTTGTCTGGCAGTATTGGATTGGTTGTGGTTGCTCTCTCCCTCTGCTAATATTGATAGGTTTTGCTGTAATTGTTATTTCATTGTCTATAAATGGCATCATGTGTTTTTTTAATAACAGGAGAGTAGTCTTGAAACTTGCTGAAAAAATTAAATTCCTGAGGCAGCTATGGTGAGTGTTACAGAGTAAGATTGGCTACTGTGCCTGTTGTGCATATACTTGGGCCCTGGTCACACGGGGGAAATTGGCGCGGCCAAAGTGCAGCTTTTTAGAGCGCAGCGGCGGGATCAGACAGATCCCCTGAGCTGCCGCGCAGTTGCTCCCTGGCACAATCAGATGCCTGGGGGGGGGGAAGCCACAGATGGGTGAGCGAGGCAGCCCACTGCACATGTGCACGCCTGCGCAGTTTGGCCGGGGGGCTCGCATGCTGCTGAAGACGGGCGCACCGGCGATCCCACACACACACACCCCGCTGAGGATTTTCAGGTAAGTAGTAGTGTTTTGTAGGGTTTTTTTTAATCCACATCTTCGGCCAGAAGAGATGGATCAGGGACGGGTGTGCGCCGCTTCCCAGATGTTGTGGTGTGATCGTGCCCGCTTGCTGCGCCCCCGATCCGTCCCTCTCATGGATCAAAGCCTCCCGTGTGACCGGGGCCCTGTAACAAACGTGTTTGCTGCAGTGTATTGTGAATAGGGGCTGGAAGCAGGTCCATCTCTGGCAATATTCTTGCAGGCAAAGCAAGTCCATGCTGTGCTCCCTCCATGTCCCCTTGTCTCAGGCTTAATTTTTTTTAAAAAAAATATTCTCCTGCTCCTCTATGATGATTAAAGTTTAATAGATATGTTTCTTTTCTTTCTTTTTTTAAAGAAAATTTTTATTTTCTGTAACATACATATAACACAGACACAACAAACATCCACACAGACATAAAATTGGGGGTATATTATAAGTATTCATAGTTTGTGGCCACCTATATATCATTTTACGCTTATACCTTACAATAGAAATTAATTTTATAAACGCTTTTCCAACTATTTGCGAGTATAATCGTCACAATTTTTTCAACTAGCTTATATATCTTGCTTTGTCATCTTGGAAATATAGTTCTCATACCATCTGTAAAATCTTGTCCATGTATTTTCAAAAGTCTTTTCCGTGTGGTCCTTTAATAACAAAGTAAGCTTGTCCATCTCTGCTGCTTCTAATATTTTATTAATGAGCTCGTCTTTACTTGGCGTATCCTCGCTCCTCCAGTACTTAGCATACAGTATTCTAGCAGAAGTATTTATATACAACATAAGATAAGAGTCTTCTCTTTTAAAGTCATCAGGCAACATATTCAACAGTATTATTTCCGGAGTAAAAGGTACACTACATTTCAATATATTCTGTAATAATTTGTGTGTCCATATTCAGTATTTCTTAGCTCTCTCGCATAACCACCACATATGATAAAATGAACCCGTTTTACTTTCACATTTCCAATATTTATCTGAACATTTTGTATCAAATTTAGCTAATTTCTCGGGTGTTATATACCATCTGTAAAATATCTTATAAATGTTATCTTTAAATGCAACTGATTTTGTTATCTTAATATTTTTTCCATAATTTAGACCATTGATCTAGCTGAATAGTATGACCCACATTTTGCGCCCATTGTATCATAACATTTTTTACAGTTTCATCATGCATTTTATAATCTAACAGCAAAGCATACATTTTCTTTATAAAATTCTGTTCAGCTGAAAGCATTAACTTATCTATTTCTAACCAGTTCTGATAGAAACAAATCACTTTATCTTTTTAGTATATCTTGACTCAATCTGAACTTTTTGCCACCAATTCAATTCCATGGGAAATTTTAAATTTGTTAGGGTCCAATAAATCATGATGTCTTCTAACAGGTTCTCCTAATTGCATCTTTGGGTTTGTAAATGCTTCTAAAGGTGCTACCAGTTTTGAAATTTTAGCGTAAAATTGTTTTTTAATCGGTTCTCAAACTTACATCAGTGAAGCCCTTAACCAATGTTGGTTAAAATATGTATGTGAGTCTACTTTCCCATACCATAAAAAGGCATGCCAACCTAATTGCATGTCATGCCCTTCTAATTTAAGGAGACTTTGGTTATCCAATGTAATCCAGTCTTTAATCCAAGCCAATGCTGCTGCTTTATAATACATGATACAGTTTGAAGGACCAAAACCAGCCCTTTCTTTTGGGTCCTGTAGCGCTTTGAGCTTTATTCTTGGTCTCTTTCCTTGCCAAATAAACTGTCTCAGCAATTTCTCCACGTCTATTAAAAAAATGGTTTTGAAAGACTGGAATAGTTTGAAATAGAAACATCAATCTTGGCAAAAGGTTCATTTTAATGGTGGCTATTCTGCCCATAAAGGAAATTTGAAGATTCTTCCATTTATTTAAATCTTGTTTTCAAATTTAATACAGACGTTTCATCTGGCAACTAACGTTTTCTTTTTAGTACATCCTCATGTGGTATGAGTTCTGTCATTTTGCCACAGGAGAGAAAGTTATTGCAAATTAAGAGTTCTCACACTGCTTTGATAAATATCAGATTTTTCCATATGCAGGTAGACTTGGACATTTGACCAGTAAAAAAATTTGAGTTGCATTCACATTGGTTTGAGTTGCAGTCACATAGCAGAAATCCCATAAAGCTGCTTTATAGAGAGTCAGACCCTTTGTTTATCAAGGTCAGGATTATCTAGTCGGACTGGCAGCCGCTCTCCAGGGTCTCAGATCCTTCACATTGCTTGCTTCCTGATCCTTTTAACTGGATATGCTGGGGACTGAACTCAGGACCTTCTGTGTGCAAAGCAGGGGCAGTACTGCTGAATCATCACAGCCCCTCTTTCCACAAACACAGCTGGTAGCTGTGCTCACATATGCCCTTGGCTCCTCCCACCCCCCATTTTGAGGAAAGCTTGTTGGTTTGCTCAAGTGTTGATTTGCTGTGATATGGCTGATGATGAGCACCATGGAGAATAGGAGTTTGGGTGCTCCATATGAGCTAAGATTCTAAACTTTGATTAAATGGAGGCTTAGGACCCTGTTTAGTGTGGAATAAAGGAGCAGCAGTTCACCAGATTGCTCCCATTTTGATGTCATAGTCCTTGATCAAAACAGGAAGAACACAAAGGGCGATGGGAGGAGCAAGGGGCGTGCATGAGCTTAGCAACAAGCAGTTACTGATTAATTGCAGTGTGGCACGACATCTGACAGCCTTAATTAACTAACCAGTCAGATGTTTATCTAATAACAGTTAAGTATTTTCAAGCGTTGACATTATTAGAACAAAATTTTTAAACATTAGCACATTTGATATGTATAATAATTACAAAAGCACATTAGTTAACTGTTGTTGTGAAACGATGAAATGGGCTTTTAAAATTGTTTTAACCTGTAGCAGCAGCAGCAGCAAAGAAGGTTTCAATGAATGTGATTGAGTCACTGAGCAATTCTTGTCTTGGCCTTTTATCATAGAATTCTAGGGTCAGCCTACAATTAATCAGCAATTAAGCAAAAGATCCATAACTGTTTTAAAAACTCCTGGTTCAAAAGCAGTTTGTGCCTTTTTAAGTATGTCATAATGTCATTTAAAAAAAAACAAAGTGGCCACCTGCCCAGTGGCATTCTTGGCTTCTTAGAATGTTTGGTCATGGTCAAACAGGAGGCAATCAGATGATATTTGTGCCAGCCCTGTGTTCAGGTATGTTATAATGAAACATTAGCCACATTAAATGGATGTGCAGGGAAATGACAACATAAAAAAGCAAAGAGAGCCAAATGCCAAGGTGTGTTGATGTGCGTTCCTGACAATATTGACATACCCAGGCTTTCAAAGATGCATGGGTTTTACTGGATTGTAGGATATTTTTTATTTGTACCGCACTCATAAAAACATGTGCATCTCAGTCCAGTGGGGTCACTGTGTTAGTCTGTTGCAGCCAAAACAACAAAGAGTCTTGTGGCACCTTAAACATTAACAGATTTATTTAAGCAGACTCTAGCCCACAAAAACATCTCCTTCAATGAATTTATCAATCTTTAAAGTTCCACAAAATCTTGTTGCATTCTCTCTCTCTCTCTCTCTCTCTCTCTCTCTCTCTCGCACAGTATGAGCATTTATGGCTGGGTGGCCTTGACTGAGAAGCCATTCCAACCTTTCGTGCATTGTCAGACAAAGAAGCTTGTTCACTGGGTCTCCCGCTTCCTTCATCCTGAGTGGGTGCCATGTCCCTTGTAAGCAAAAAAAGAACCCAGCATGTCAAAAGTCTTGTATCTTGGCTTTTTGGTCCCATTTTTTTGTACCCCACCTCCTGCCCTTAGCAGTAAATACCACATTGACTGGAATTGTTAATGTGTTGAACTGGTGCTAGAGGCCAAGACTGTGGAATGTTGCAATTGCTTTATTTCAACAAGGAACATAGAGCTTCCTTTGTGGATGAAACTTATGATGCTCTTGGTTATCAGCCAGAAGATGAAGGAGGGATAAAAATGTCCTGAACCAGACTGAATATGTGCACATTGTAGGACAGTGAATGCAGCCTAGTCTTTCTCTACTTGTATTTCTCTGTAAGCCAACCCAAGAATCAGTTTGGTGAGGGGCTAGGGTAAATATGCTCATCGTAGTAATCATAGTGGCTAAGAGGCAAAGGTGTGAACTGGAAGGCCCCTGATTCAGATTTCACTGCTGTCATGAGCTCAGCAGGTGACCACTGGAAAATCACATTGCCTCAAACCCAGTCCCTCATATCTACCATATGTCTGTAATAATGTGGGTCTACAGTTACTCTGGTAATGTGTTTCTAACCACCACATAAGCTCTCAAACTTCCCAAAGTGGCAAGTTTGAGTGATGTCAATGGGATGTCCAAGAGATGAGTGATGGTACTTTATGGGTTCCTGAGAACTCAGCCATCAAGCAGAGATGGATCAACCACAGGCAGTTCACTTCCTCCCTTCCTGTGTGACAGAATGCTCTACTCAACTGCTGGTTGTCTAGAGATGGAGGATGCTTAACCTCTCAAGGACTGTTGAGTGATTTGGAAGTGGCAGTTATTTTTTGGTATTTATGCAAGTTGTTGGGAAGCCATCTCAAAGATAATTTTGACTGAATGATGGAGATATAAACTTTTAAAATAAAATACATTAGCAACTCAGCTTATGGAAGTTGGAGAACCAGCACAGACTACCGGTGGTAGTTTGCCAAAACCTGGGCAACATGGAAGGCACGGGCTCTTCTTTTTAAGTTGTGCAGCTATAACAGTAGTCCCCCCCCTCCTTCTCTTGTGTGTCAGGAAAGAGTTTTGTTTTGGTCTGCTGCATCAAAGTCTAGGGTAATAAGATACAGTGGCATTGCTGACAGCAAACGGACAGGAAGCAAAATGTCTTTTACAAAAAAACAGCCCATGAAGCTGATCAGATTTCGAAGGAGTTTGATAGTCCATTTTGTTGGTATTTCCAGATACATCGAAGGAAGAGAGAACAAAAAGATTTTTTTTAAAAAAACGCATCCTAGATTTTTCACTTCATCATTTTTAAACCAATTTCACGCCTCGCTGTTTTTCATTCTTCTGTCATCTCTCCAGTTACAGGTTAAGGGCCTGTCCTGGTCAACTGGTTGGTGTTGGGTAGCAGCTGACCCATCCTTCTTGCTTTTGGAAGGCACCTTTGCAGCTGAAAAGTCTAAATGCTTCCCTTCTCTCACCCAGACTCACAAATCGTTAAAAAACAGTGTTGTCAAAAACATCTGAAATATTTATGAGCCATATGTTGGAAGCCCTTTTGTTGAGCTGCAAAAATTAAGTATGAGGTCATGACCTGTAGTTAGGTTAAAAATAAATCCATCTATCTTCCCTCTGTACAGTGTGTTGGTTCGTTTCTAGGGATGCAGTACAAGTTTGCTTTCAATCACTGATGAGCTTTTTTGCCTTGGGTAAGTCTTTGATATTTTAGCCATAGAGTGTTTCTGCAAGAGCATTCACATACATCAGCTACATAAAGATAATCCAGACCACAGTGGCTCAGTGCAGATAAAATGCTAATAAATAAATAAAATACTGTACAGCTCTCAAACTCCTTGCCCTTCTTCAATTAACGTGTGCTAACTTCTCACTCTTCCTAGTGTGAACCATGGGTTTGCATTACATGTACAGCAGTGCAAGCCATGGTTGGTGCAGACCAGGTTCCCTTGAAACCATGCTTTGGAAACCTACTTAAAACCAAGGTTTAAGTTCCTGGTTATATAGGTTTGCATTCACCATGGCTTGAGCCATTGCATGTGTATTATAAAGTGTGGGAAAAGAAGTAGTATGAAGTTTGGGAAGAGAAAGGTGAGAGGAAATCACTGTAGAAAGGAGGAGAGAGGAGCCCATCAGCTGTGGCCAGGAGTGCCTTTTACCAGCTGCTGGTTATTCAGCTGCTGCCTTTCCTGGGCAGAAAAGATCTAGCAACTGTGGTGCATGCCTGGGTTACATCTAGATTAGATTATTGCAATGTGCTCTACGTATTCAGAAACTTAACTTGGTGCAGAATGCTACAGCCAGGAGTTTGTCATAGGGACTGTATCATTCCAGTCTTGGCCCATCTACACTGGCTCCCAATCTGTTTCTGGGCACAATTCAGTGTGTTGGTTTTGATCTTTAAAGCCCTGTATGGCTTGGGACCAGCATACCTGAAGGACCATCTGCTTCCTTATGAACCTACCTAACCACTGTGGTCATTTTCTGAGGCCCTTCTTTTGGTGCTCCTGCCTTCTGAGCTTAGGTGGGTGGCAGCCTAGGAGAGGGCCTTCTCAGTTGGGGCATCTAGAATTCTCTCATCAGAAAGACTCACCTGTCCCCTTCTGTTACCATCTTCTACCAGCTAGTAAAGACTTTTTGTTTCATCTAGCATTCCCTTACTGATCTCTTCTATTTATGATTTAATTGTTTTAGTGATGTGTTTTGTTAGGTTTTAATGTCTTTAAAGATGTGTTTTTATTATATTAGTTTTTATCCATGAGGTGTCTTGGTGGCTCTAATGACGGCAGAAAGGTAGGGCACAAATTTTGCAAATAAATAACATAAAAATAAATCTGTCTCCAGTTTGCTTCTGGTCTCATAGCCATCCCTAAGAGCATTGCATCACGGTGCCTGCACTGGCCCAGTGTGCTGCTGGTCTGCAATTAGACCTAGGTAGCTCTAGATTAGGCCTGCCAAACCTTCAGAAATGCCTCTGAAGCAGATGATGTTGGGGAACACGTTGAACCAGGAGAGCTGGGGAACACAACTTCCTGGCTGCACAACTTTCTAGGGTTGGACTAGATGACCTTGGAGGTCCCTTCCAACTCTGTGATTCTATAAGCAGGGTCCTTGAATGGAAAGAGGAATTCTTCAGTCCAGAGAAGCTAGAAGTGCAGGCGTGTACAGGATGTGTTATGCAGTTTGGAAAACTCGATGGGAACTCAAGTAGCATTAAAACTACCTGGCAGAGACTTAATTAGGAAGCTGCATGAAATTATTGAGGGTTTTTTATATCGATAATTGAATGTTGTATGAGATGCTGTTGAAAGGGCCCCCCTTTACCTATATCTAGAAATAGCACGGTCCAACTATAAAATACACTCATTTTGTTTTCTTTAAAGTCAAGAAAGGTATTCTACTTAAAGTTGAACATTTGTCCCCTTGTGGAAGGGTGCGAATGTGCAGAAATATGTAACATTAAACAGCGCGGGCAATTTACAGATCAAAGTGGGCAGCTGTGTTGGTCTGAAGCAACAGAACAAAGTCAGAGTCCAGTGGGGCACCTTTAAGACCAACCATGTTTTACTCAGGGTGTGAGCTTTCGTGTGCACGCACACTTTATTTTCTGATGAATTGTGTATGCACACGAAAGCTCACACATTGTTGGTCTTAAAGGTACCACTGGATTCTAACTTTGTTCAGTGGGCAATTGAGGTACAGTGTTTCCAGGGCAGCAAGCCTAGCATAGATAGAGATGAACTGGAAGTCCTGGGCAATGCTCCCTCCAAGCTGTGGAGTCCTGTGAGCAAAAATCCTACTTTGTAAGCTCCTGGCATTAAAGTTGTGAGCGAGCGATCTGGCTACTGCATAAATTAGTTTGCTCTGGAGCCGTCCTTCCTCAGTAAAGACAAAAATCTGTGAGCCAGAGGCTAAAAAACTGTGAGCTAGCTCACACTAACTCAGCTTAGAGGGAACACTGGTCCTGGGTATTGTTTGATGACTAAACAAGCAACCTGGGCTGAAAACTGCATCACTGCCTTGACTCTTGCAGTGCATGTGCTTAGGTTGGCTTAAAGGAAATTGTTGACTTGTTAATACACAGTTTGTTGTACATTCATCTAAGGCAAGTAGCTATCATGTCTCTCCCTCCCTCCCCCTCCCCCCCTCATCCAATCAGCCCACAGAGCTAAAAAGCACTACCTGCCACAGTTCTGTCTGTAGGGAATCTCAAAACCTGTATGTTTTACAGGAGGTGAGTTGGAATTTGGGTCAGTTTTTAGTGTAAGCCTTAGCTACCTGCCTTTAGAGGAGTCGGCCCCCTGTAATTTTATGTGAGTCGCTGTTCTTTGTGACCTGCTTCAGCCCGTTCTACTGCATTTCTGCCTCCAGAGTCATTGAGTGATCTAGTCAAACCCCTGTACAGGTGTGGAGGAAATCCAAGCAGAGGCAGACTGGAAGGCCAGAGCATACAGAAAAGCAATGGGCAGCCTCCTCAGTGAGTTCATAGGAGACTTTAATTTGTCCAGCCATTCTGTCTTAACATTACTGTGCTAAGTGTTTTTATACAGGGCTGAAATGTTGTTAAGAGCGGGCTTGGATCTAATGAGAAGGCTTGACTAACAAACTGGTCAGGTAATACTGTGTATCTTTCACTGTGAGCAGAACTGAGCAAATCAAGTTTATTGCATTCTGCTGGCAGGGATTTGCTGGCAGAAAGTGGGTCTCTGGGTAATCATATCTCTCAAGGGCAGGCAGTAAATGCACCGGAGAGAATGACGGGGCCAAGACGTGACTGCTCCCCCTCTGTCCTATTAACAAAGAGACAGTCCCGCAGAGAAAGCATCGCACCAGTCAGCTCAAATCAGGTCCCCTCGTTATGCCCTCCCTGTGATTCAATTTACCGTCTTTCCTTCCCAGGCTCCCCAAGTAACGTACCATGTGACGTCTGCAAGGGCTCAGGGCACTGTTTGTGTTAGAGCAGTGACAAGCTTGTTAGATTTCTTCTTAACAAAGAGGCATCGCCTTTCCAGAGGGGCATTTGGCAAGTCGTCATCTTTTTCCGCAGGTGGCATTAAGTTGTCTAGCAAGCTATCATCATGGACCACAGGAGAATTCTGGCGTGACTTCCCCTCCGCTTTGCAGTGACACTTTAGAGTTAGTTTAATTCTGACCCCCCTCCTCTTGTTTCTTTTTAAAGTGCCCTGAAGTGATACAATTGTAACTGCAACCTGTTTGTGTGTGTATATCTATTCTGCTTGCTCTCCTTCAGCCACCGCCCTGCTAATCTCTCTGAATGGATTGGAGGACATCTAGAACATTAGGATTTTTAACTGCAGTTCCTAAGATTTATAGCCCACCCTATCCTCCAGGGCTTGGACAGGGTAGGGGGAAATGGCTTCATAAAAGAAAATCAATTAGAATTGAAATAGACTCACTTGTGCATGTATGCCTAGGCAGAGTGCACTGATCTACGTGCCGCAAGCTAGTTGTGCGCTTTCCAATTGGCAAAGAAAAGGGCCAATCTCTTGGGTTTAAAATGTCATCTTTAGAGTGTTGCTATTCTTCCAGAAATAGGGAAATCTGAGGTAGAAAAATTATGGTTCTGTTTTTATCCCCAGTGTAGCTTCTGTTTGCCTGAACCAGCTCTTTGTGAAGGGGGTTTGTGCAAACAACACTGAACCTGAAATTGCACCACATCCTTCTCTCCTCCTCCCCACTCCAGCAGATGAGGAGATGCCTCTGCTATCTCCACATCTGGAACACAAACATTTCCCAGTTGTGCAGGCTCATCTGAAGATGTTTTACACTTGTGCTGCTTCTCTCGTCTCCACGTGCTTGGAATGCCCAAAACTACAACATGCCTGTTATTGGATGTTCTGTGCTTGATGGCTTCCCTGAACATACTGTGTAGGTTTTAAATTTAATTTAACAGCTTTCTCATTTTATCATTCAACAATAAATATTATTATACCACATGTACGCCAGTTCACCAGTTTGCTCCCATTATGATGTCATAGTCCTTGATCAAAACGAATCAAAATCTGAAGAATACCTAAAATACATTTTAGAGCATGTTTAAAATATCAATAGTGTCCGTACTAGGGGTGTGCAAAAAAAATTGGTATTTTTCATGTTCTGGTATATTCAGTCCCTTAGCTAGATGATTTTTGGTGGTGGTGGGCACTAGGGGGCATGACGTCACTTCCGACGTCGCAAAAAAAAGTAAAATAGTAAAATAAAATAGTAAAATAAAAATAGGAGAGCGCTCTCCTAGCCCGCCTCGCAAATCTGGGCATCTACAGAGCATGTTCCCTCCCTACTGAACAACTGCCACTGTCCCCCACCGCCATCTTCCTCCAGTGCTTCCCTCCAACCTATACCAAGACAAGATCTCCAAGGGCTGCTGCAGACTTGTGATTTCCAGGCCAGCACCTTTGCAAGAGGTTTTAGGCTGCTTTGATCTGCTGTCCCAATGAAAGGAAACCAAACTGACAATGGAACTGCGGGGGGGGGGTCCACCCGCTAAGACTCCATGTAGGACACCAGCAGAAAGCTGTAAACGTACCCTTTGTGGACTCTGGAAAACAGTCGTGAGTCACAGATGGGAAACGGGGGAGGTACAAAAGTTAGAGAGGAATGCCCAGTAAAAGATTTCTACTTTTCCTTGCACCTGAGGAGGTCCTATCATGCTGCCGCAAGCAGTGGACCACTGCTCCTCTTTTTCCTCTGTGGCCCCAAACCTTCTGCTTTATGCACACACATTAGTTCAAGGTTGGCTCTCAGTGTGAGGCAGGGCTGCGCCTGGTAAGTAGCTTTCACCATGGGCACTCAGGCCTGACAATAGCCCTGACATTAAGACTGGAAGGCAAAGGCCCCAAATTCCACTGGCAAGTGCTTTGCACAGGATTCCCAAGGCTTCTGAATACTGGGCGCTCAGCCCTGTGAAGCTGTGGCATGTGGGCAGTGAGCTTCGGCCTGTCCTGGAACCAGTTCCAGAGCTCCCTCCACCTCCCGGGGGGAGGGGAGGGGGGACCTGGAGAGTCGGGAGCAGGGGCAGTGCGCATTCAGGAGGGGGGTGTTGCCTCTGTGCCCTGTGCTAGCTACAGCCCCATTGAAATAAAACAAAAAACAGTATTTTCCAATATTCCCAAATTCAAATACCACACCGATATTCCCAAATCTGAATCCCAGTTTTCAGAAATCCTGATTTTATTTTTGATTCCATTATATCCTATGTGGACCATTATAGTCAATGGTCCCCATAGGCAATCCACAGTGCCTGCTGTGATCTCACAAGGTAGTCTTGTGTGATATTGGTACTTTAAAACTGTTTTATTTTAATTACTGCTTTTTAACTTTATGAATTGTCTGCAAACCGGGGGATGCTCCTAGGTTTGCTAAAACCTCTACCCTAGCCCTGCATTGCACAGTTATGCAGACTTTTTTTTTAATCTGCATGGTATGGCCAGCCATGGGAAAGAGATACGTAATGCCAACCATCTCTTAATTTTACAGTGGTTCAGGCTGCAAATCATGTTTTTACTTGGAGGCCAACTGCTTTAAATATCATTGAAGAACAACTGCTTGATCTATTGGTATGGCTACACTAATTATTGCCTTTTAAAAAAAAAATCAAAACTTTAGTACTTCCGAATGTGGAGACTTGCCAGATATGGAGTGTTTCTGCTTTAAAAGGTTCACCTCAGCAAAAGACTGAAGAGTTCTCTGGATAAAGCTTTTGTTAACCTCCATAGTGTTATATACTCCACTGCATGAAAACCTTGTAGTAATTCTCCGTCCCTAAACAGTAATTTGAGTGACACCCTCTGCTTAGTGCTCTCCTCTTCAGGTTTTGTCATGTGAATTGTTGAGCCTCACTGGAGAGGCACTAACCTTCCCATTGAAGGTTTACCTGGATAAACCTGCCTCTGAAACCTTCCTTCTGCCTCTGTTTTTAAATTAACTAGGACTGACGTGATGTCACAGACTGTCGTAGAGCCATATACATAACAGGGACTGACTCACAAAAGCATAGTTGATAAGAGCCTTCATAATGGTTTCATGTCGCAGCCTCCTTCAGATGTTGGCAGGCCATGCTGGAGCTGGAATTTCTTGTTGTGACTTCTTGATCTTGGTGGTTCTGTCCTTTCACTGAAAACGGAAATGAGAAATAATGAAGGGACGATAGATTATACTTATGGGACTGCTGGATTTGTGGCTCTTGTAAACCGCTGTTTAATGGATGAAACCTTTTCTCTGGCTATTTAGATTGGATTTATGGGCCACAGAAGAATCAAACTTTTTAGCAGCGGTATTGTTTCAGCGTTTCAATTTGCGTATTTGAAATGTCCTACTTAATAGTGTTAAACATTTTGTGCAATTCATTTTGGCATTCAAAATGAAAGACATGTCATTTTGCTATAGTAGGCCCTGCCCTATAAGGTAGGCTAGGGCTCCCACATCACTGGCTCCCACATCACCTTCTAAGGGGTTACGCTACATTCAGAGGACTACTAGTGTTGTATCCAGAGGTGCAGTACTGTACCGAAAAGGTTACATTTTTTCCTTCAAACCACAGTCCACCTCTCACTTCAGAATTTTTTTTTCATTCATAGATCATTGAACCTGTCTCTTCACCCATCCAAAACACAGGGCTGGATCCAGCCATCTTTCTCGCTGAATCTCATGTAATTCTCATCCTTGCTACAGACCCAGTCCCGTGTGGTGTTTGTCCACGTACATGCCATGACCCCCAGCATAACCTTTTGGACAGTTAGTAGAAAAGCTTGTTGGATCCAACTCTGAGAATTAAGCACAGGTTCCCCTGTCTTATCCTCCTCACCCATGCTTCAGATGTGTCCTTTTTTCTTTTGGTGCCAAATACTCACCAATATTTCTATCCTTATTAATTTTTTTAAAAGTTTTTTTTTGTGGGGGGGGTGTAATGTGCAGAACTGCCCAGGGATTGGAGAGGAGATATCTTCGTTGACAGTACAGGCACTACCCAATCAGCAGTGTCTTCAACTAACTTCTGCTTCAAGTGCACAAAGCTTCCCGCCCCCAGAGCTCCACCCTTTTCAAAATGATACGCTTGGCAGCCCTGCTGTTCTGATAATGTTACATCTGCTCTCACCCTTAGAAGAGACAATCAGACAAGCAGGAGAGGGGACTTACCATCTGTGTCAGTAACACTATTGTGGCTAAGTGAACCATTTACCAAAAAAAAACCCCTTCCAGTCTGTCAGCTAATAACTCTTCTGCTTGATTGTCCTCCTTGAAAGCACTATTTTATTTTTCTCTTTTGATCTTGCTTCAGATTTGCTTTCAAGCCTCCCCTAGAATATTATTTAAGAAGCTTGTCCTTAAAGACAGTTGTCATTCTTGCACTGCTTAGTTTGGAGCAGCCACCACAAAGGGAGGTTACTGCAACAACTGGCCATTTTGGATTTTTTTATGAAGCAGGGAGAGAGAATTAAGCCACGGGTTTACAAATTGCTATATGTCCAACCTAGCAAAAAGTCTGGCACTTAATTTCAACAACAGAGATTCAAATAGGTGGCCATGTTATTATGTGCTGAAATAGTCAACTGTTATGTGTATTTTGGCTTGAGTTTTTGGAGCATCTAGATTGTTGTTATACTTACAGTTTACAATGTCACCCCTCATCTGTGATGCGCTGCAGTACAGTAGCTGGGGATTTGGAAGGTTTTGTTCTCTCATACTATCTTGTTGTTCAGTAATTCACTTGACAATAGGCTATAATTATCAACCAGAAGCGGTGTGTGTGGGGGGGGAGTCCATTGAGCCTCTGTGTGTAATAGACGAAGGAGCAGACGTTCAAGAGAGACTATCTGCAATACGGTCTTTGTGGTACTGGGGGACAGCAACTGTGCACTTACTTTGTTTTAAGCGCATCACATCTGTTTACATAGCCAGATGTCTGTGTTGTACATGCCTTTGGCTTGGCCACTTTTGGTCTAACTACTAACACATGCACAGCTGTTAGTTCAGTGCACGCTAAAGTGATTACCTGACCACTCAAGACCATGGGAACTACTGAACCTCGTCCTGGATATTTTCACCGACTGTCCCTTTTAGTATAACAGGTGATACACTGGAATGGTTGCAGGGATTTGGTCCACTTCAGGGTACAAAATTGTGAGATGCACCTAGGAGCAATGTTGACTTATGGGTGGTACCTCTTGCTTTCAAAGCACACCCATCTGGTTTGGCATTCAGATCCCAAACCGGAATTAGAAAGAGCTCCCATGCAACGGTAGTAGCATTCGCTCCAGATCCTGAGGGGTTGAGGACCAGACTCCCTCAGTGACCTCCTTAGGCTGGAACACTTGAACCTTGCAAAAGGAGAATGCTCTCATGGTACCTTCAGCCTTCCCAAGCACCCTGTGCAAAGTGAGATTTGTTGGGGCCACCGTTGTGCATGTTGGGACCCAACTATTGTCTGATTTTGCTGCTGTCTGGAGCCAGCCAAGAGGGTTGCCCTAACGATATCTATAATGCCAAGCTAACGCTGGTAAGTAACCATTTTCCCCCTTTCTTTAATGCCGCTGGATGAATGGTTCTCATTTTCCCACAAAGAAAGCTGTTTACCATTTTGAAATAGCAAAATTTGAAGTCCCTGATTGCACAAACGCATTTAACAAGAAAGGGCTATTACTATGGAACCCCAGCAATTTTCATCTTGCGAGTGTTCTCTATACACAGTTAGGAGAGCAGAGCGTGATCAGATTCCTGATAACTGTGGCCGGCTGTGCCGTGATATTGTTTGTTTAGGAACTTTCCCTTCTCTTCCATCTTGTTCCTGCAAAACAAGATAAGGAAATTAGCATTTGTTCTGCAGGGTGGGGTGGGGAACCCTCCACCTTCAAAGAAACGGGGAGAAGCACAGCAGCTCTGTTCTCTGAGCAGGGTGAAGCATCGACACAAACGACATTGCAGGGAGAAACTTGCGCAGCTTGGCTAAGTTCAGGCTATCTAGTGATGGAGACAGAACTGGTTGAGGGATAGATTGCTGGCTAGGAGGGGGCACTGGACACTTTCACATCAAAAGGCTGCTGTTTTTCCTTTGCTCATTAAAGCTTCACCTGAGATGAAAGAATCCATCCAGACGTGAACTGGCAAGCTGAACTTTTCTAAGCCAGTTGTAAATGTCAGGGATTCTCTTTTAGACCGGCGTTGATATATATTCCAGGCTTGCATCTATGTGTGTTAGCCCACGGGCGGTGTACCAAATGCTGTGTGTTTCCCACGCACATGTTCAGAATTTGATATTGGCTGTGAGAGTCAGTATAAATTTGTTTGCTAGAAACCCCCCACCCACCCTTTCTCTGAGAGTCAGTATGAGGTGGTGGTTAGAATGCTGAACTGCGGGAGCCTGGGTTCAAATTACTACTCAGCGTGACCTTGGGCGGCCCTGAATAAGTTCTCCCTAATCTACTGCCCAGAGTTGTTGTGGGGAGAAAATCGAAGGGAGAACCATGTAGGCAGCCCTGAGCTGTTTATGTGTGTATTGCTGCTTTGTCCCAACCTTCTTCCCAGGTATTCAGGACAGTGCATGTACCTTCCCAATTTATCCTTACAACAACCCTGTGAGGAAGGTTAGGCTGAGAGAATGGCTGGCCCGGGGTCACTCAGTGGGCTTCATGGTTGACTGTTTATAACATTAAGCTTTTTATGGTGGAATAAAAATGTAATCTCTGGAATGTTTATACTGTGTTTTAAACAGTGTTTATTCTATGTTTTAAATTGTAATCGTATTTATTATAATATATGATGTTACCTTCCCTGAGCCCATTTGTGGGATGGGCAGGATATAAATACAAATTATAAATAATAATAAAGCATACATCTCTGGAAAGCAAACATTTTATTCTCACAGCAGTCCTGCATAAGAGAGAGAGTAACTGGACAAGGCTGCCTAAGAGACTGGGTCTCCTCCTTCCTAGTCTAGCCATGGGACCACACTAGTGCTCACTGAGAGCCACAGTTTTCATTTAAAGTAAGAATAGGTTTCTAGCTCTTATGACTGCCAAGTTGAAAAATGTATGGTCAATGAATAGTGAGATCTGTGCAGGGGTGCTCAGTATGATTCCCAGTGGTTGTGGTGCCTGATATAAGTCCTTCCTCATCCCTGTTTCTGGCTGAAGTGGAATTAAATGCACTAGATATGTATAACTAGTACAAGTTGCATGATTCTTCTCCCCATCCCCTGTTAAATTTATTTATTTATTTATTATTTCTAGTTTTATCCCACCCTCCCCTGCAAGAAGGGCTCAGGGCAGGTTACAACATATAAGTATAAAACAGTTTAAATGATTAAAATATAAATCAGTAAAGCTTAGCTCCATACAAACAATAACATAGGTTGTATGACGGCATCAGCGTGATTAGAGTGTTCCCAGAATACCTGTTGTATGTGTGTTCAGATATTTCAAATTCTGGGTGCAAAATCCACAGTGCAAAACTTAGGTTTGTTTTGTTGCTCACATAGCCTTCGCTGAGAAGCGCCTGCTGTATTTGCATTGAGTCGGCTGCAAGCTGATGTCTCTACGTGAAGGGTAAGCATAAGGGGGGAGCTATCAGAATGTAGCCACAGCTTATGCCTACCTTAACACAGAGGCAGAGATAGCAAAAGCCTCTGGTAAAATTCATTTACACCTGGTTAAACGCTATAAGGTATTATCACCGTTTGCATTCTGCAGAGTTGCTAGACATGATATGTTTGCTCATGTATCTCTCATGTATCGCAGATTCTGATGTGCTGAGTTATACCTGGTTAAACGCTGTAAGGTATTATCACTGTTTGCATTCTGCAGAGTTGCACAGCACTAGACATGATATGTTTGCTTATGTATCGCAGATTCTGATGTGCTGAGTTAAGCTTGCAATGCAGTTCCAGGTCTGTTCTCCTGAGATGTCAGTTCCTTTCAACAGAAACCAATTTCAGGGTGCTTCACAAGTGGCTGCTGTATATTTCTACACAACTGTAAAAAGGTCATGGCCATACTTTATCAGTAGAACGCATGCTCTGTACACACAGGATCCTAGTTCAGTCTCATGTTGCAGGGCTGGGAAGGACCCTCCTCTGCTCGAGACCCTGGACAGATGCTGTCAGCCCATGAAGCTAGGACTAATGGTCCGACTCAGCATAAGTTGACTACATAGGTTCACAAAAATTGGGGTATTTATTTATGTGAAAACTTCTGTGCTGTCTCCCCAGAGAACCTGCTCAAAAATAAAACATAGTAAGAAACAGGACAATAAACGTCATTAAAACCCCAGTATTAAAAACTCAGCCAAGGCATAAAAACAACATAAGAGCCATAGAGGGTCCCAGACTCAAACCCTAGTGTTTCCAGTTCACGATTATTTCAGGCTAGGAAAGATTGCAGGGCTACTGATGGTCTAAATCACTGTAAGGCAGATTCATGTGCAGATGTCTTCCTATGAACTCCACCCAACTGTAGAGAACAACCCTGCTTTTGTTTCCTATGAGTTTAGGATGAAGGAAATGCTGGCCTGGATCTTGCCAGAGGCTGTTGGTTCGTGCTTCAGCTATTTCTTCTCCACCCTCCAATCTAAGGCTGAAGGCAATGGAGAGATTTTAACCCCAAAACAGCTGATCTGTAAAGAGGCCCTCAGTCAGTTTTGGCCATACTGTGAGATGCGTGGGGCCCACCATATCAGGGTACTATTTTGGCTTCTATTAAAGGTCAGCAAACTCCCAGTTGGTTCAATTGGTTTATTGATGGTGGATGCCTAGGTTTTTTGACCTCGGGTGCCCAAATGTCTCTGCCCAGGCCCACCACTTTCTGTAGCTTGTTCTCTATTTTGCACGGGGGGGGGGGAGTGGATGGAGAGAATTCTGGCTGACATTATAAGCGTTCGGGTAATTCATTCTTTCTCATACCCATTGCAGTTGTTGGAAACCGCCAGGAAACCTGGCACTCTATTTATGAAACTTTGTTTTTCATAAACTGCTGGCTGTTCAATAGGGCATAAAACAGCCTGTATGAGATCGTTATTTGCTCTACAAAACCCTGATGCTCCCCAGCTCCAATTTCACAGCGGTAACTGCATTTCATTGCATTCAAAACCCACCCCCCCTTTCCAAGCAAGAGACTGGATTAACTGTGGATGCCATCTAGAACTGCTTGCTTCTCTCTCCACTCCCCATTTCCCTTCTGGCTATAGTGTAATTCCCATAGTGTTATTTAAAAATGTATACCCTACTTTTCAGTGCAGTCCCCAAACTGGCTTACAATAATCAGAACACTTCTTCCGTATGATAGAAACAACCAGTAGATGAAATGGCAACTAAACCAAAATCCAGCATCCACAAACACCAAGATCAAGCATCTAATATTTCCCCTTACTATTGCTGCTAGCTCAAACCAAAAACCCACTGAAAGAAAACTGACTACGGCTGCGGTCACACGGAGCATAAGGCACGCTAGAGGGACGGAAGATAGAAGGATTTTCCGGGCGTGATCTCACTGCCACATCTGGGAAGCGTCGAGCTCCCGTGGCAAACCCGAGGCTTCCCGCGGAAGATGCACGGTAAAAAACTAGTACCTCGGAGGCACTAGTTTCCTGAAACCGCGGGGCAAGGGCGGGTGTCTGATCGCGTTTCCGGTGGTAGTTCCGGCGCCCGCCCATGTCCCCTCGCAAAAAGGTTTGTTTTTTTCAAAGTCTCCACGGATGCGCACAAGCACCCAAGGGAGCGTGCGCACATTTGAGTTTTAAAAACAACCCCGTTTGCCCCGCGCCCCGCTTCTTTGCCGTGCCACAGGACTGTGGAGTGATTGGCACCTCCCCCCTACCATGGGACCTCCACGGTAGGTCTGCTCGCGGAACCGTGCGGTTTTTAGCCCCGGGGCAAACAGCCACGCTCCCCCCTGCATTTTCCTGCCCGTGTGCCCGCAGCCTTCATCTGTTTTATACAATTTAAAAGGGATAGGGCCAAACATATATCTTGGGGAAGGGAGTTCCAAAGGATCAGTGCCACTACAAAAATGGCTATCACATTTGACTGCCAGCTGAACCCCTAATGACAGAGGAGAACAGAACTAGATCCTCTCCAGCTGTAGAAGAGAAAGAGTAGGCTTTTATACCCTGCTTTTCTCTACCTCAAGAAGTTTCAAAGTGGTTTACAGTCACCTTTCCTTCCTCTCCCCATAACAGGCACTTTGTGAGCAGGGGTCATTTCGTAGAAAAAAGGGTGCAGGAGCTCATTAGCATAACTCATTAGCATATCACCGGAAGTGTGTCAGAACGCAACACCCACCGCTCAGGCTCCACTGGACTGTTTTGGATTGCTAGCTATTGGGGGGGAGGAACATGCAGATCTGCCCTCACAGAGGAGGGAGAGTTTGTACCTCAATAAACCTTGGTCTTAAAGGTTCTACTGGACTGTTTTGGATTGCTGTTCGGGAGGGGCTCTGCAACTTACCTGGCTGCTTCTTGCTCCTTGCGGCCCAGGGCTCCTGGGAGCAGGGGGCGGGGCTTGTTGCATATGCCCACCCCCTGGGCTATTTACTGCCGGAGCTCTGCTCCTGTGCGTTCCTGCAGGAAATGACCCTTGCCTGTGAGGTAGGTGGAGCTAAGAGAGTTCTGAGAGAACTGTGTCTGGCCCAAGGTTACCCAGCAGGCTTTATGTGGAGGAGGAGTTGGGAATCAAACCAGATTACATTCCGCCGTGCTTAACCACTACTAGGAATGGGCATGAACTGGGAAAATGTGGTTCCGTTTGTGGCATGCCCAGTTTGTGAACCACAAATTGTCATGAACGTATAGCTGATAAAAGAACTGGTTTGGTTTGTGAGGTTCATGACACAAAAGAACGCATCCCCCCCTGGCATGCTAGAGACACTAAACTCCCAAGGGATTTATGTCTGACACACTTCTACCTGCCCTCCAAGTCTGGTGAAGATTGGATTTATGGGGTCTGAGTTGCGGCCCTTCAAAGAAGGTGCCCCTAGGAAAGTGCTTTCTAGGGAAATGACAGGTGCAGGTTCAGGAGTGTATAGAACATCCTGTGCAAGCTAGAGACATCAAAGTTGCAGGGAACCTCCCCCAGTTGCTCCTCTACGGACCCTTCAGGTTCCGTGTGCCCCCCCCATTGCTTTGAAATTTGGTGAACATATTAGATGGAGCAGAGACAGTCTGGAAATGTAGCCATTCATGAACGGCCACAAACCGCTTGAAAGTTCATGGAAAATTCATGCTGATTGATGTGCCACAAACTTTAGTTTGTGAGCTGGTTCATGCCTATCCCTAACCACTACACCATGCTGAAGGTTAATTTGCAAAAGCCTGCTGTTCACTGAACTGGTGAATCTTTGCATTGCATTCCTTCCAGCTGCAGGATTTGTCTGAGTGAATAATTATCCATGTGTCCATTTATCTTCCTCTGTGCCACATGGCTTACAAGAACTTTGGATTCTTAATTAGTGTGTCAAAACCCTAGGAGAACAGGAGACCAATGCGGGCAGACTCTACTGATTAGCAAGAGTTGCCACTGTCCCAATCCAGTTCCTGGGACAGTGGTGTTTGATAGCATGTAGTATTCAAGTGCTTGGCTTTCAATTTTGTGCTGCTGTTGTGTGGTGGTGAAAACTATGAGTTACAGACCAGGTCTCAGCTTAGCCCTGAGTTTACTGAGTAGCTTTAGTTAATTTGCTGTGTTCTGTTTGTTTCTGTAATGTAGGGATTAGGGATGGTCATGGACTGGACCACGGCCCTAGTTTTTCCATGGACCAGGGCCCAGTTTGTGGTCTGTGAACCCAGTCTGTGTACCCACCGACATAGACCTCCCAGGACCGTCCCAGGAAGTCCGTAGGTACATGTGTGGGAGGGGTTTGTAAAAGCCCCGCGGCACGTGAGTGAAGGCCAAGCGGTGACATCACCCACTTCTGGGTGGGTAAACTTGCCGCTTGGCCTTCACTCACGTGCCATCTGGCTTTGCAAAACTTTCACTCATGTGCTGCCCAGCTTTGCAAAAACCATTTACGTAAATTTTAAATGGCTTTTACAAAGAGGCCAAGCAGCGCAGGAGTGAAGGCTGAGTAGTGAGTCGCCACTCAGAATTCTTTCTCATGCTGTTTGGCTTTGCAAAGGCCATTTAAAATTTAAATGGTTTTTGCACCCTGATCTGGATAACCCAGGCAAACCCAATTTCATCAGATCTCGGAAGCTAAGCAAGGTGAACTCTGGTAAGTACTTGGATGGGAGACTTCCTGGGAATACCAGAGGCTGGAGCAGGTTTTATTCAACCACCTATCTTAATATCCTCTGTGCCCCCAGTAGGACTCAGACACCATAGGTTGCTATGACTTCCGGGTGCGCACACACACACACACACACACGCATGCACATAAAACTGTGAACCCCAAAATGACCTCTGGAAAGAGGTCGAGTGGCACGCAAATGAAGGCTGAACAGGAAGTCGCTGCTCGACCTTCACTCACGGGCTGTGTGGCGTTGCAAAGGCCATTTAAAATTTAAGTGGCTTTTGCAAAGAGGCAGAGAGGCAATTTCACCCACTTCCGGTTCACCTGGAAGTGAGCCAGAAGTGGGTGGAGTCACTGCTTGGGTCTGTGAACCCCATGGACCAAATGGACCACCATTTTTCTGGACCGTGCCCATCCCTAGTAGGGATAATACTTCTCAATTTACAAGATTTTACATATAGATTATTAAAAACACAGCTCTGCCTTGTAGCAACAGATCCTATACAGCACCAGATTGTATATAATCTCTTGATGCTTCCAAATAGTGAATGATGGTGATATTCTTTCCCAGAGGTTGACCGCCTCTATATATGGATATTCCATGTAGTGATTTTGGTTGAGAGTTATTTTAGTAGGGAAATTGACAAAACTGATTAATTGGGATGTATATTGTGCCTTTTCCTAAGTACTAAGGTTTCTTAGCTGAGTTAGGTGTTCAACAGCTCCTGAATACCCAAGTTTGACTTTTTTCTCCAAGAAAGACCCATGTTTTCTGACCTTTTAAGTGCTGATATCTTACCTTTATCCATGATACATGAGTCTGGGTCTTTGAAGCCTCACCACTCCTCCTCCCCCCTGAAAATTGGTTTGTTCATTGAACATGCAAATAAATTACTTTTCTGTGGCCCAAAATTCGAATTGACACTTGGCTTGGGATAAAGTCTCTCTTTAATTATGTATAAGGGCTAGAAAACGATTAGTAACCTTGAAACAGAGTGATTAAAAGT
>NW_015161967.1:455754-456818 GCF_001447785.1 Gekko japonicus
ATGGCTTGCAAGAGGTGCTGCTCAGAGAACTCCTTGCAGATGTTTCTGGGATTAATATTTGGGTTTGAAAATAAATGTTGTCCACAGCAGGGTCACTTCAGAGGTTGGGGGCAGGGCTTAATATCGCCTCCATCATGTCCAGTGAAACTAGACTACATTGTGCCACGTAAGGGGAAATTAAATTAATTTTCGTAGCTTTTACAAGCAGTGGAATCCAGTTTTTCTTGGTACCGATTTTGGATTGTCTGGGTGCAGAGTTTTCTTTTTTAGCTTGAAGTCAGTGCAGCCGAGATTATTGTCCATCTGAGGAATAGTTCTGCAAAGATAACCTGTGTGTAAGGGTGGGGGAATATTGTCTTCTGCTGTTTTGTTTTGCTCTCCTGCAGAAAGATGCTCACGGCTTGGGTGGCCTTTAAGGGAGGATCCCATGCCTTAGGACAGGAAAATCTCAGAGCTGCTTTGGCCTCCACCTCCTTTTTCCTGCTTTGAACTGTGTGCCCTTCTGCTATGCAGAGCAGTTCTGTATGTACAGACAATAATTAAGCTGACAGTCGTTCCAGCCTGTCTCTTTTCATTCTTGTCTCTGCAAAGCAGAAGGGCGGTAAACATGCAGTTTGTGAATGTTCACTTGCAACATGGCATGTTGATGTCCCCTCCCCCCTGCCCTCGCTGATGACTCCCCATTTCCCCATGCTGGGCTTGCCTGGATTACTAGGGGGGGGGTGTAACCAGAATTAGTGGCAGAGCACTTTGCCTCAGTTTATTTGATCATGACATTTTGATCATCCCTGTGTAAAAAGCTTTGGGTATGTGTGTCTTTTTTTCTTCCCTTAATATTTGAAATACCCTGTGGTTTTTTAAAAAAATACTTGTGGTTACAGTCCAGTCAGATTTTTAAGGCTTGTTGATTTCAGCTGGAGGGAGACAAAAATTGTGCATGTTGGTCCATCGAAAAATTTCAAAATCAATAGTGATGTGATGCTCTTTGATTGGCACCAACCATAATATCACAAAATAGTGAGTGCAAGGTTTTATGTTCCCCAAAAATGAGAAAGTGGGGAGGG
>NW_015161967.1:456861-475699 GCF_001447785.1 Gekko japonicus
ATTGATAGTGTTCTTAAAATGGACTGCTTCCAAGCAGAGATGATTCTCTGTGTAGCTCTTTTTGCTGCTGCGAATGCAGAGGCATTCACAGTGGCAATAAAGCATCCATGTGGAAGTTTTCCAAACACTTTCCTTGTCTCGCTTTGTCTGGCTATCCTCCCCACCCCTTGCCATTGAAGTTTTTTCCAGGCTTTTAAAAAAACTGATAATAGCTATGTTGCTGTAGCAGTATAGTATTATTACATACTATTGCAACAGTGTACCAGTTCCCAGCATTCTTTTTTTTAAACTGAGTATCTGTCTCTTTTGGTTGTGGAGTTATAAGGAGACATGCAGCCAGTAACTTCCCCCTTATAACTCTGCAACAAATGGCATGGCACTCCAGACATGGCTGATCCAAAGTTCTTATAGCAGCCACACATCTATCACATGGACTTCGTAACATGTGAATCAGTCCTGGTAGGGGTTGTGGATGTATGGACATGACAGGTTTATAAAATTACATGTGGGATGGAGATAATGGATAGAGAGAACTTACTAATTAAGCAGAAAGAAAGAAATCTTCATATCTACAATAAGATCTCTGTTTCAGAATGCAAAAACATTTTTAGGTCAGGGGGGATTTGGCTGTCCTGTAACCTCAGGTTTTTAGCAACACCCTTGGTAAATTCAGGTTATGTTGGAAACAGTAAAATACTTGGAAATAAGCACTATACTAAAAATTGGTAAATTGTATTTGATCTTTGTAATTCTGCAGGAAAGGAAAGGGATTTTCGTGTTTTTGTGTGTGTGCGTGTTAAGGACTTAAAAGTTTTCAAATACAGGTAGAAATTTAGCTACAAGTGCTGAAAGAGGCATCATCAGAATATCCAAATGACTGTATTTTCAGAAGTATAATAAGTCACAATCAGGGCTGTGGAATCACAAGCTATAAATATGACAGAAATGGTATATCCGCCAGTACGGCAAGGCTAACATTCTCACAGGTAATAAATGCCACTTGCTTGAGATTGTTCAGTGGTTTCATCATCAAATCCAGTTAGTTTAAAAGGGGAGGGGGGACAGCGACTGGTACTTTTTGTGGAATACATTGCAGAGCAAATATCCTTTCTTGAAGCAACTTGAAGACTCAACGGAACCTCTGATGTTTATCTCTGAAATTAGACAGTGAAATAGCATTTGAAGGGGCAAAATGAATACAGCCAGATATGTATTCTAATTTAAGCACTATTAGTAAGCAAAGTGAAGATGAAAAACTGGTTTAATCTGTTAATGGAATTCTGGGACACATGGCCTTTTGTATTTGAAACCTGCCCTTAAACAGAATATTAACAGCACAGCAGTTAAAGTATGGGATGTGAAGCCTGTTTTCACAGGCTTGTATTGCAGGATTGTTCAGCACTTGAGCCTTAGCTCTATGAAAAACCATTGCATTTTCCAGGAGGAACTGTAAGCAGTGCAAACTTGGCTTAAGAGTCCTGGTTAGGCATAGAACCCGTTTGATCATGACTGGTGTTGATCTGTATCACTTAACCACAGGAAGGAGGGGGGGAGGAATCCCTCCAGAGAAGGGTTCAGGGTAGTAGCAGTCAGTCCAGTAGTTCAGTCCCCTCCCAATGTCTTATCCAAGGTTACAGTGCCCCCCCAATAATCTTTGTCCCAAACATGTTACCCTAGCCAACTAAAAGACTCCAATGAGAAGACTTTGCCCTGTTCTCTGTATGAATGAAAGGAGAAAAGAGCTCATACAGAAAATTTTGGTGTCCAGTTAATTTTTGGAATTCCATACTTCCTACTTCCTCCTGTCAGCTCCAAGACTGAAAACTTTACCATGATGTCTGAATCTTTACATCACTTTGCTATGATGTCTGAATGTGGGTGCCTTAATGGATTGAGGTTAGTTCCCCATGCCATAACCTGGATTCTTAGCTGGGCTTAAACTACAGTTAGGAATCCCAGCAACTAGGAAAGACGTTGACCTCGCTTGACTAGGGCTCCTGCATTCCAATTTGGAGTTAGGTTGAAGACGTATACCTTTAGTTTCAGCAATCCATGCCATATGAAGGGTGAGAAGAGTGAATGCCCCAAGCATGATAGTTAACCAGGTTCGTGTCTGTGGTGAATTTCCTTCAGTTTGTTCACAGTGATTGAATCAAGCCAGTGGGGTCCTTATTCATCCTAACCCAGCCTTGGGGTTTATTTTTAGCACTTGTCTGTTTCTTTCTTCCATTTCTCTCTTGATGCCGTCAATCTTATTACATTTCCTTACAGTGTTCTTATTTGATCCTTTTAAAATTGCATTTCTCTTCCCTTTGAGTTGTTTATGAAGGTAACCTTCCCAGTAGGGATGTGTTCCTGGGCCTTGGGGAGGAGGGGAGCGTTCTTGGCTCCTGCAGCCCTCCTATGATCACAACGAATTTTCACAGCCCTTTTGCTTTTGATCCTGTGGCTTTGCTCCTGTCTTTCTTGGTTCATACTCATTAAAACAAAAATACTTTGAATATGTCATTGATTTTTTTTCTCCACACATGTACCTCTCACCAGTTGTCCAACCAAAATGACCCTTTGAGGATTGTAAAAGCAGGGATGTTCATCAGAAACCTGTCAGGTTTGAGAAATAGAAGGTTTAACGTATGCAGTGATAAAATGGGGGAGGTGATTTGTTATTAGCGAGGTCTCAGAGCACCTGCATACCCCGTGGCCTTGATGCTTAATATGAAAAAAGTATTCACAATAATGCTGTTTAGGATGTTTCAGAGACTGCTGGTACATCTCTACCTCCTCAGGGGCTAATACTTAGGTTCTGCTTCAGTTCTGTTTTTAGATTTCTTGGTTCTACAACCCTAATCCTTCTGCATTGTTTATTGAATGTCCTGTCCCGCAGATTGGATTGACTAGCTCTGTGTAATCTGCCTTGAGTCCCAGTGAGAAAGGCAGACTATAACTAGCATAAATAAAATAAACAAGGAAATAAATAATTGGCATCGAGGGACATTTGCACAATTGGCAAACTTTTCCCAGAGTTTTTTTCTGGCACAGTAAAGGATATTGCAGGGGAAGCAAGTGTCATCTTACTCCAGATATGTCCCTGACAACAAAACCCCAATGGGGAGCCCTGTTCACGAATAGCAGCCAGATGTGGTGTACCTGTAACCAAGTTTGACATTTCTGTGGGAGAAATTTCTGGTACTGGTGCACCATTCAGGAGATTCTGCTAGTGCCAAAGTGCAGAACTGTCAGTCAACGTAGGAAGATGTTCCTTTCTCTTTAATAAAAATGTACTCTTACTGTAATTCAAGGTCAATGCTCCTTCCTGTGAAGAATGACAATTTTTGAGCTTTAAAAATTTATTATTTGTTAGCATTTATTTACATTTCTAAATATATCTTCCAGTTCTTCCCATCTTCTCCCAGTGGCTAAGAATAAACCAACAATAGAAGTATAGCAGAGAGAAATAAAATACATTAAAAAATAAGATGGGGAAAAAAGAACTACTTCACAACTCATTGCAATCAAATGCTGTTCAAACAGACAACCTTTGACAGAACCATACTGATGGCTTGTTTTGGCATGCTTGACGAAAAAAGGGTAGTCTGGACTTCTTGCAGAAGGCTGTTCCAGAGAGTAGGGCCATCACAGTAAGAGACTGTGCCCTCCATACAAACTAGTTGGAATTGGTGAACAGATGGAAGTCAGAGAATCTTTCATAACTGACTTTAGTTCAAAAGTGAGAGTGTGCAGGGAGAGAGCAAGAGAGCCTTGTTTAGGTATGTGGACAGCCCAGAAGATGAAGAACTTTGCAGAAAAGAACCAGCTACTTTCACCGAGCTTGGGAACAAAACAGTAGCCTATGATGCTGTTTAAAAAAAATAGTTTTATGAGATTGTGATGTGACCCCCCCCCAAAAAAGGTGAACTGTTGCATTTTACACCAACAGAAACATAAGTAATATTTCAAGGACAGGCCAAGGGTAAAGCATGTTGGAAATGTTCACTGTATCCCTCTGTGGACCTGGACAGGTGTGGCAAAGGCTTTTCTTATCAGACACCTGTTTTAATTCTGAGGCCAGCCTGGTCTAAAGTTGCTTGCTTTATTTACTGTGCCAAAGGGGTGCTTTCCCCAGACCTAGTGTGTAAATTTGTGGAAGAGGGACAATGCCTATGTACAGAACACAGGTCTATAGACAGTGGTATCCTCCTACACATGTACGAACTGTCGCAGGGATCAGGATCACAGCCCATAAAGCATTCTGGTCCCAATCGATGCAGCTACAGGCTTTTTACCTCTTTAAGATGCAATGGGGTAGATGCAGTTAGGAGAACCATCAAGAAGGAAATACAGTAGTCACATTCACTGTTCCCTCTAAGCTGTGGAGTCTTGTGAGCAAAAATTCAACTTTGTGAGCTCCTGGCATTAAAGTTGTGAGCGAGCGATTCGGTTACTGCATCAATCAGTTTGCTTTGGAACCATCCTCTCCGAGCAAAGGCAAAAATATGTGAGCCAGAGGCTAAAAAACTGTGAGCTAGCTCACACTAACTCAGCTTAGAGGGAACATTGGTCACATTCTCTCCACCAACACAAAAAACTCTCTGCAGATGACATGATGTATGTTGAAAGTGAAACCAACACTTGTAGAGGGGGAGCAGGTTGGTCTCACTCACTCCCAATGTGTGAGGGCTGGATTGTGAGCATGGAATCTATAAATACATATCTGTATGTACATACCTAGGTTCCATCCCCAGGATCCGGGATGCTGCTTTTTCAAAAGTTCCCAGTAAGAAAGGAGGGGAAGCCCGTATGCATAGTGCACTCCAAACTCAGGAGCAGCGGGCATGATTGTCTCAGCTTCCCCTTTCCACCCATTGATTTCAGTGTGTGAAATGTCATCTATAGAGATGACAGAAGGGGGTGCAAAATTACTGCTCAGGTGGGACAGTAAAATAAGTTAAGCTGGCCCTGCTTAATGTGTTTAGAACCAGGTTTCAGTCTCAGAAATGGAACTCTGGTGGTGCTGGTGCTGTTGGTAAAATATCTGTATCCTCTCTTTGTACTAATCTAAGCCCAACAGCAGTACCTTCAACTGTAGATAAGAGTGGTACACTATCATGGTCAAGAGTGGAAGGGGTGACTTGCATCTGACAAAGGAGGGTTGCTTAGTCCCCCTGTCCCTTGAAAGTGATTAACTGTTTTTGTCCAGGCATGAATTCCCTTCCCCTACTCAAAACTTTTGGAAGGAGAAGCAAAAAATTGCCTTTTCTTGAAGCATCAGTAGTTTGTGTGTCCTTGCCTGAATATTTATGATTTTTAAATGTTTGATTCATTCCAGTCCATTTAACCTTTTTAAGAGAAGCACAGGTTTTAAAAATGCATACAGGACCACCAAATTCCATACACAACTTTCAATAACGAAGAGAAAAAACTTCTAAACCCCTTATCTGGAATTACTCACAAAAGTGCCATGCTGATGCTGGTAGTAGAGCAGATGCTCATATTAGATGTGGGCAGTTTGCTTTTCACGCCAGCCCATCTAGCCCTCTAGAAATGTCCTGGAAATGCTGCACTGCAGTTGGAGAAAGAGAAACTCTTCTGCTATGTTAACTTTGTGTGCAAGAGTTAATAAACCAGGGTTTTACAGAGTCTTCTTTTACTACACCAATGCAAGACTTGATCGTCCAAGTTTATATGTGCTGCAAACACCACCAGGGCAGAAATGAAATTCTTATGGTCTTGTTTTGATTACCACAAGGAAAAGAAAGAATTTAAAATACACCTTCTAGCAGTGGCGGGGGGGGGGGATTAAAAGGAAACAGGACTGCATGGGAGAACTACAGGCTCCCTAATCTAAATCATAAGGGTAGGTTTCTTCTTAAAAAGGGAATTTTCCTTGGGATTATATTCAGTGGAAATTAAGAGAGTTTACGGATGTTCTTCTAATGAACACGATGGCCCCCAACTCAAAAGCACAATAGGATTTATTCTTTGTTTGGTTTTAATGATTTCTGTCTCTCCACCTAAGGCACCCAAGGCAAATGACAGATATTTAAAAAAGAATATAAGCAATCACATATCACATGAAAAACCTGTAATCAATAGGAAGCCTTGATAAACAGGTATGTTTTAAGCTGGCATTAGAAATTTCGTACATTCAGTGCCAGCTGAGTAAAAGGGTGTTCTACAGTCAAGGACCAACTTCTGCCAATGCAAATTTTTGAGCAACACAGTGCTCTTGATTAGGCATAGAAGAAAGATAACACTTTCCTGGCCTTATGGAGAACTTGATAGTGCAAATATGTTTTCCACAAGTTAGTGGTTTAATCATATAGCTAAATGTTTGTAACTTCTAACATGTCCATGCCAACTGATTAAGCCATATTGGCATTGAAGATTACTGTAATGACCCAAGATTAAAGCTCAGTCAGTTCTCCATTTTGTTGTTCAGTCAATTTTGGCTCCCAGCTGCTAGACAGATTTTATTTGAGAAAATCTCTCACTGTGGTCCATTTTTATCTCGATCTACTAGATATGGCCTTTTTAAGGATATCAAAATAATATTTTCAAATGTCTGTACTCTTAATTTGTTGACTTTTTCTTCTTCTCTTCTTTTTCTCCTACCCATTCTCTCCAAATTCCTGACTGGATTGGGAATGTGTGATCTCTCAACGTCACAAATAATCCTTTTTCATTTGGAACCACCAATTTCTAGGTAAGCCTAAATAGTAAGCCTTTGAGAAACATCTATGGTTGTGGTGGTATACTTATTTCACTGTGGTGGAGGGGTAGCATCCTATAAGAATGAGGAGCCATGCAAGAATGAAAGGAAATGGTGTTGTTGTATGATGATCTTTTCTGGATTGTACAGAATTGCACTTCTTCATTCATTACAGTAGAAATAATGCTTACCCACTGTAATGGGATTTGGCCATACATTGTCTTCCACAACCCCCCACCCCTCCCTATTTACAACATGGAACCATTCTGTTGGTTGCTGTGCTTTACGTGAAGTTTCCCAGTTGGGAATGTCCATGATAAGGGGAAAAATATACACAAAACCACTTCATAGTGGTTAGTGCCTTCAGGCATCATGAAGAATCCTCTTGACTTGCCTCCTGCCTTCTGCACTCACACAATGCACAGATGTCCTGGGCTGGAACAAATGGTGTTTGCCATGAAGTCTGAATCAAGTGAAACAACCTGTGTGCAGTTTGGCTTTCCACCAGATTCAGATATCACAACTAAATACAGTTCTGGTCCAGGATGTCTCCAGTCTCTCTGCCTGGTACAAGCAGATGCTGGAGTGCTCTGGCCTTGAGGATTACTGGCTGGTTCTTTGTAATGTGTGAATGCTGCAATAGGGTACCCATTCCTATTGCAATACGTTAAACATTCAGAAGAACATAGGGATTTACCCCCATTCATCCTGTATTCCCTGTATCCCTCTATAATGATGTGAGAGTCTGTCCATTCCTTCATAAGGAAAAATGTTTGCTAGAATTCCTACGTGTCACTGTCAGTGCAGAATTTTAACTGTTTCTCATACCTTTAGAAGGCTCTCTTAGATTTTGAGTCTGCTTAGCAGTTTGCTAAAATGCACATTTCAGATATTGCTGCTTTAAGACCCAGGATATAGCGACTGATACGTTGAATAATTCATATATTGTGATCTCTCTCTCCTTTAGTAGCCCCCCCACATCAAACCTACGTCCAAAATTTTCTATTCACTGTTCATCTCTCTCACCCCACCCCCTTTAGGGGGAAGGGTTTTGCATGTAGTTTATATAGTTTTTTGTAAGAGGTTTGGCTGGATTTGATTAGCTATCAGGCCAGATTGGGAGAGATCCTATGTAACCTCAGCGGAGATTATTCAGTGGCCAGTTTATTAAGCTTTCAAGCAGCTTGTTGGAAACTGGACAGAAATAGCAATGCAAATGTGTATTATCACTGCAGAACAAAGGAACTAAAAATGTACTGGGATTTGGAGCCAAGTGATAGCCCCCCCCCCCCCAAGCAGTTCTGAACTTTGCTGCAGATTTTTAAAGAGATAGTAAGAATGTCTTAACAATTTTTACCTGACGTTAATCACCCAGGCCCAGCACTGATGTAGTGTTTCCAGTGTCTTAACCATGGCTGAGGGACCATGTGGGATCGCATGCAGAAAGCCTCCATTCCCCTTCTCTGTGCCAGATATAGGAATACTTAAGGGTTACATAGGTACCAATGGCCATTAACCCATGTTGCCTTGTAACCAGGTATAATGTCTTGGTTAAGAGAGAGCCCCAGTTAAAGTTCACTCTGGCTAACATCCCTGAGGACATAACTATGGAATCCATCCAAGGAGAGTAGGACTTGTGGGGGGAAGCACACAGACCCTCACCCTGCCTCTGCACCCTTAACTGTGGCCAGGAGCATTTCATCTGCGCTGACTCTGTTCTTTGTCTCTAGCAAGAAGGATTGTTTGAGCAGAAATCAGGGCTTTAGAAGAGGGGTGTCAAACATAAGGCCCAGGGGCTGGATCTGGCCTTCCAGGGCTCTTATGCGGCCCACAAGCAACTGATGCAAGGTAGGGAGTGCTGGGGGGGAGTGGGCAGAGCCACTTCATTAGCACAGCAGAACAACTTGCCTGCAGCAGTCAAGCAGCGTGGGAGCATCTGCCCAGCACTGCACTGCTGCCTCTCCGATCTGCCTCTGTGGGTTTTCCTCTGCTCCCCCCTCCCACCCCAGGGGGCCTTGCAGTGAGGACACACCAACTCAGAGCTTATCAGCTGCTGTCCTTTATATAGTTTCTATCTCCAGTACCTGGCATTACGTTTTATGGAACACACGAGAGACATTTATGTCAGATCCGGCCCTCGTAACTAATGAGTTTGACACCTCTGCTTTAAAACATCCTGCCTTTTTAACAAGAGAGCTAAATTAGATCAAGGGTTTTCCACATGACTTCCTGGGGTGGAACAGGGAGTGCCAGAAGGAGGCATCGCAGATTGGGGCAGCCTGGAGGAAATGACACCTGCCTTTCACTCTAGGAACACAATGGGCTTGGCTGAATGTTATGTTTCCAAAGCTGTTTGCCTTGTACCAGGGGTTGGGGTGGCTGCTGTTCCAGAAACAGGAGTCCAGCTCCCCAATGGGCATTCCCAGCTAGTTGCCCAGTTCCCTCAGATCCCGGCTGGAAGCACCAGATGGAAAGGGGTTAAAAAAACCCCAGAGACTAAAGGGGAAGCCAATAAAATGCTATAATAGTATAATGAAAACTCCCAGCACATTTTGCAGATGTTCTTCAGGGGAATTTATTTAGTAGTTAAGCAGACGCACACTGCAGCTCCTTCTCTGTCATGATCAGAGACACAGCTCCTCTGTCTTGCCAGAAGGAGATGCTGCGGAGGACTGTTGGATTGCTAAATAAAATTCCCCGGCAGAAGATCTGCAAACTGCATTGGACGTTTTATATTAAACTATTGTTGCACCTTATTGGTATAGTATTTTTTCTGGGTTTTGTTCTTTCCCTCTTTTGGGGGGGGGGGTTTGTGGTTGCAGATGCAAAAGAGTGGAAGGTACCTGGGAAAGGAAGGAATTTTTTGCAGGTTTATTTGAAATACGAGGGAGATAAGGTGTAGCTTTTTTCAGAAGGGTGGCAGTCTGAAGCAGTCTAGATTACTGTAATCCATGCCCCAGAAGGGAGATGCAGAACTGTTCTTTTCTGTTCGTAGCATGATGTTCTCCTTTCAGCATCTTTGCAGGCATTTGATGATGATGATTTGGAATGCTGGAAACTCTTCTGACAGTTGCTGGGTTATTTTTCCCCCTCCATTGTTTTTCAGCTGGGTTGTTGAATTATTAAAAATGCAATATGATGATTTTTAAAAAAAATTGAGGTAACCACTGCTATGCTTACCCCTGTTGTTGTACATGTGCCTGCCTTAAAATGCACAAAATTATGATTATCTCTGCCTTCGCAATTAGCAATTTGCATAACGGCTCACCGTGAACAAGAAGTGCCATCAGTGCCCATGAAGGATTTATTTAGCTGCCTGGGATATATATTTTTGTAACGCAGAGCAGGAAGCAAACAATGGAAATGGAAGCAGTCCCAGAAGCTTGGTGTTATTTCCAGCCTGCACACGTAATTAACAGCCGCACTAATTGTTCAGCACCAGAAACTCATTTGCCTTTCTATAGACTGAGAAAACATTAATTCTGCAAGTGATTGTCTTGGAGTACTTAGTCCCATCACCCATAGCCAGCAATGGCAGGTCTGCAGATGGGTTGTAAGCAGATTAGTTGGTTGTGTTTGCACTGTGCTACCTGTGATAGCTTCCAGAGGTCTGCCGCAGCTTTAAAATTTGCATCCAAGGCTGTCATTGCAGCCTATTTTTAACATTTGATGGTCGATGGTATATTTTTTGCTGGCTTGAGGGGGGGATAATGGGACTCATTTGCAAGGGCACAGAGCTCCATTGCCATGTAAACACACTGGCTCTAGACTGCAGTGTGGGCTGCAGTGCACACGTGGAGTTTTTGCTCATGTAGGCCTCTCTACTCACATCATAAGAGGGGTCAGTTCCACATACTCATCTCTGAGCCGTGAATTTGCCCTTCTAGACAGGTGAGTGTGGAATTCCTTGTGTGTGGGAGAACGCCCCATGTACATTAAGGCTCCTTGTCCATGGGAGATCTCTGTATTGCAGAAAGTGGCCTTGCAAAAATTATTTAAAAGGTCATTTGCTTACCTGCCTTCACATACCTGTGTTAATCATCTCTGGTATGAAAAGGAAAAGAAGAGGAGTGAACTTTTGATAGTTTTTCCTTACTCGGTCGTTTAGGAGTGATTCTCACTTGTCAAAGGGAGACCAGCCAAGTGGCTGTTCACAAGCGAAAGCAATCATGATTCTGACACACACACGCACCGGATCCACTGGTTAGTTCCTTTCATTGTCATAGATTATTTGTTTATTTATTTAATCGTACTTATATCCCGCCCTCCCAGCCATGGCCAGCTCAGGGTGGCTTACATAAAATACTCAATACCTTAAACAGTTAAAACGATTAAAACAATTAAACAACCCATGTAACAATATAAAGTGCTAGTGGTTCATATTGCTGTTAATGATGGCGGCTGATTTCTATAGTCCATTATAACAATGTTATGAGGCTCCAGGGATGTTATAGACTCTAGGGAACATGGCTCTCTTACCTTCAGTTGTTGGGGGTGGCTTCGTGATTGAAAGCCTGGTGGAAGAGCTCTGTTTTACAGGTCCTGCAGAACTGCATAAGGTCCCGTAGGGCCCTGATCTCTTCCAGGAGCTCATTCCACCAGAACGGAGCCGCCACCGAGAAAGCTCTGGCCCTGGTCACAGTCAATTTGGCCTCCTTGTGGCCCGGGAGGGCAAGTCGATTTTGGGACCCAGATCTCAGTGCTCTCTGGGGAACATCTGGGGAAAGGCGGTCCCTCAGGTAGGCAGGTCCCTGACCATAAAGGGCTTTAAGGGTAAGAACCAGCACCTTGAAGCGGATCCAGTATGCTATCGGCAGCCAGTGCAATGCTTGCAGCACAGGCCGGATGTGTTTCCGCATAGGAAGACCCATCAACAGCCTGGCTGCCACATTTTGCACTAGCTACAGCTTCCGGATTTGCAACAAGGGCAGCCCCATGTAGAGAGCATTACAGTAGTCCAATCTTGAGGTGACCATCGCATGGCTCACTGTTGCTAAGTCGCTGCGTTCAAGGAAGGGAACCAACTGCCTGATCAGCCGAAGTTGGTAAAAGGCCGATCTAGTAATGGCTGCTACCTGGGCTTCCATTGTTAAGGATGCATCCAGGAGCACTCCGAAACTCCTAACCTCCAGCGCTAGCACCAGCGGTGCCCCATTGAAGGTCGGGAGCGGGATCCCTACCCTCGGTCTGCCCCGACTCAGACACAGGACCTCCGTCTTTGTCGGATTCAGTTTTGGCCAGCTCAGTCTAAGCCATCCAGCCACAGCTTGTAACACCTGGTCCAGGTCTTCTGGTTTAGAGTCAGACTGGCCACCCAACAGCAGATAGAGCTGGGTGTCATCAGGGTACTGGTGACACCCCAGCCCATACCTCTGGGCAATCTGGGTGAGGAGGCGCCTAGGGGATAACACCACCCCTTGGAGCACTCCACATCCTAGTGTGTGCCTTCAGGATAGGTGCTCCCCCAGTGCCACCCTTTGTCCCCGATCTTGGAGAAGGGAGGCAAGCCATTGCAAGGCAAGCCCTTGGACTCCCGAATCAGCGAGGTGATGGGTCAGTAGCTGATGGTCGACCGTGTCGAATCCCGCCAACAGGTCCAACAACATCAGCACCGCCGATCCGGTCCACTAGTGATGCTCCCCATTATTCCATATTGCTGATTTGTTCACAACTGAAGGAGAGTATTTTTAGTGTATTCAATCATAGCAGTTGGCAACATTAAACTTCTACAGAGGTAGCTGACTGATAGCTGCTGTAGGAACATAGTCAAAACTTACTAGATTCTAGGGTTGGTGAGAATTGTCATCCCCCCCCCCCCCCCCCCCCACCTAACCTTTGCAGTTTGGAAAAGGGCCATGTGTGAATGTGTATGTAGTACATGTGCCTGTGCATGCATGCCTTTTACATGCATTAGTGTCCCAACAGAGATACTTGCAAAAATGTGAACCGTTTTGGGTCAAGAATTGGGGGATGTACCTGATCTTGCTAATGAAGAGGGAAACAACTTTATTGCCTTTACGGATGACCAGGGGTTCAGAGAACACTGTGGCCAGTGCAGAGGAGCATTGGCTTCCTACTTGAGCATCCACTCCTACTACTCCCTTCCTCTCCCTGCATCAGACACACAGAACCTTTCACTTGTAGCTCAAAACACATACAGGGAAACCATCAAAAGGGAAAGGGCTGATTTTAAAATGCCTTGAAATAATGCAACACCACTTCATTTAAGAGGCAGGTTGATTTAATATTGGGAGAGCGTGGAATCTCATTTGAATTTCCAAGCTCGTGCAGGCGCGTACGTATAATTTACTTATTTTTTACGAGTGTCTTTCAGCATGGCTTTCACCCTCCTAATAAAATATGAACTATTAAGGGGTTTTTAATCCAATCCACATTTATTACACGTGGAGTGTGAGGCCATAAATAGCACTTTAGTAGGTGCCTAAAATGCTGCGCAGCCTAAACGAGCACATCATCTGTTTTGGGTCTCTCACCCCCATCCACTCCTTTATATATGTTTCCGTTGGCAGTGAACTGTGGAAGGTAAAGCTCATTTGGATGCTGATGGGTAGTTAAACAGATTTTTTTAAATCGTTGTTGGCATATGAGCCAACAGTCAAACAGATGATCACACTCCCATGTAGGTCTTGCTGTGCATCCCTGAAATTCCCAGGCTCTGACTTGGTGACACTTCCAAGGGGAAGGAGATTGTGTCATAGGGAGGGGCCCAGAGGGGATGGCTGTCTGTATAATGGTTACACCACCTATGAATTCCCAAACCCTGCTTTATACAGTGGAGACAATAACTGAGAGGGCTTTCTGTAAGGCCACCATGGAACCCAAATGGCAGTGCTTTCAGGGATCCCAGGACTAGTAGCTTTCCAGTGTGCTCGAGTTACTCATTAGGAATACCAGGCAGCTTGAAAACTACATATATGAAAACCCTTTGCTGACCTCCAAACTCTCAGGAGTTCTGTTTTCAATCCCAAGAATTCATGACACAATTGAAGAAATTCCTGTATCAGACCAGGAAGATGTGAACTTGAGGAACTCAAGCTGCCTTGGTGGCTATGGTGAGAGCAGAAAGATGGGGTATAAATCTTGTAAATAAATAGCAGCTGTAGATTAATAATAATAGTTATCATTTTTCATATAAACATAGCTCATGATAAGTACTCATAGCACTTTCCATACATTATGTTTTCCTTATGCATTTAATGATAGGGACAGAAAAGCCATCCTAGTTGGTCTTAGAGATTGTGATGGGGGCAGAGGATGAAGCAGGCTGCCAACAATAGGGTGGTCTTAGTGTTACAACTAGATTCTTCACAGAAGTTTCATGCCAAACTCACTTGACCAGTTCAGGTGAGGGCATTTTCACTTGGTTTGGTTCAGGGGTTTCCCCGAACTAGGTTTCTTAGGTTTGTGCTCATACCTACTTGGAAGCTATTATTTATTTATTGTTTATATTTATATATCCCACCTTTCCAGATATCTGGCTTAAGGCGGCTAACATTAAAATGGCATAAACAACCAAGTTAAAACAATTAATAAATACCATACCAGTTAAAACAACACCAGTTGCAATTAACCCAACAGAAATGGCGGTAATCCAAATCCCATCCAACAATAGGGGTAGCATCCAGCGGAATACAGGCCCCTGACCATGTAGGGCTTTAAAGGTTAGCACCAGCACCTTGAACCGAATCCGGTACGCTATAAAGCTATCTGACTTTAAAGTAGCAGCAAACCCCAAGGGTTTTTTTACTAAGTGTATACTTAGCTGAGGCCAATCCCAGCTGCCCAGTGAGTAATTTGGTACTTGTTAGTTTCCTTAAGGTGCTTTATATCCCATATTCTTAGCATTTTTGCTCCCAACCACAGCAGTTAAAACAATAAACTGGTAACTGACAAAAGCAAAGCAGCAAAAATAATTACCAGTGTCTGCATGATGTCACTGTTAAATCCATTTGATTTAACATGGTTGCAGTACACTTTCTCGATTGGTTAATACAAACGTGGAGAATATCACAATAATAATTGTTAAAGAATACATAGACAAAGCATAAAAACTGTAATAACTAAAAGGAATAAATAGTAAATAAAAGTGACAAAGCCAGATGCCAGATGCCATAAAAATAATACAGGTTTGCAGCATAAAACCAACATAAAGCAGAATCGGTATAAAACCTGAGGGAGAGCACAGAGGTACACAGCACAGAGGTACCAAGCCAATATAAAACTTGGAGCTAGAAGCTGGTAACAGGATGACAAACTCCCAGAAAGATTCTGGGTAAGAAGAGTGACTCTTACCTGGTGCTTAAAATGCAACAGATTCAAAAACCAAACAGATGGCTAGGGGCAATGTTCCCTCTAAGCTGTGGAGTCTTGTGAGCAAAAATTCTACTTTGTGAGCTACTGGCATGAAAGTTGTGAGCGAGTGATTTGGCTACTGCATCAGTTAGTTTGCTCTGGAGCCATCCTTCCTGAGCTGAGACAAAAATGTGTGAGCCAGAGGCTAAAAAACTGTGAGCTAGCTCACACTAACTCATCTTAGAGGGAACACTGGCTAGGGGAAGGCTTTTCAGAATCAGTGTGTGAAGTCAGATAAGTTTCTGTCCCTTTCTGCTTCACTTCAGAAAAGGGAGTGCACAAATCCAGACCCAGGATGTAGTGATGGAAACTAGCTTAGATGCCTTTAAAAAAAGGATTGGATGGATTTGTAGAGAAGAGGTCCATCAATGGCTGTTTGCCATGATGGCTAAATGGTACCTCCATATTCAGAAGCAGTAACCATCTGAATGTCGGTTACTGGAGGGATTAACAAATAGGTAGTTGTTTTGATGTCTGTACTGGTTTGTTGGCCACTGCAGAGAAAAAGGGTACTGGACAAAATGGAACATTAGTCTGATTCAGGAGGAATCATAATTATATTCTTGGATATCCTTACATCTAGTAACCCAGGACTGTCATCCATGTGGATCAAAAATATTTGCAGGGGTTTACAGAAAAATATGGAGGAATTTCACATTACCCTTTTTAACCCGTTTTGAAGCCGTTTTTGATCCGTCGTGGAGTAAACCGGAACAGGCCTGCCATTTCACATATGGCTTTGGAGTAAACCGGTATAGGCCTGCCATTTCACATATGGCTTTGGAGTAAACCGGTATAGGCCTGCCATTTCACATATGGCTTTCCCCTTCCAGTAAAGAGCTGGATCTGAAGCGGTTTGCCATTTCAGACTGCACCCGTGCGGGCGATCTCTGGCTTTTTTTTTTTTGAACAGTCGCTTTAGAGCGCTATAGCGCACTGGTACTGAAGGGGTTTGCCATTTCAGACTGCACTGCTTTTTCCCTGCCGTTTTTCGCCTGCACGGGCGATGTCTGGCTTTTTTTTTTTACAGTCACTCTAGAGCGCTATAGCGCTGTAGTGCTATAGCACAACAGGCATTCCAATGGGGTTGATATAATGCTGTTTCGTTATAGCATCATAGCGGTATAGCGCTATAAAGTGAACATGAAAAAAAAAGAAGCCAGAGATCGCCCGCGTGGGCGAAAAACGGTGGGAAAAAGCACATCTGAACTGGGAGAGGAAACTGAAAACTACTTGGAAGCAGTTGACAGGTAAAACGCTTCAGCCCTGTTTCCTAAACGGGACAGAAGCATTTGTGTGTGAAATTACAAATATATTCCGGTAGGGAACCGGTTCTAAAATGGTTCTGTCTGAAATGACAGACCAGAAACCATTTGGGAACCGTTCCTCTTCCGGATTATATCGTCTGTCTGAAATTCCTCATGATTAAAAATAATTTGGAGGCAAGGAAGCCCCAACATGTTAAGAATAATGTCTACAGATATGGGGGGGGCAGAGCGTGGGCAATATTTTATGTTGCTGTATGAATCCAAAATACTACCTGGAAGAGGAGGGTGTGAGGGGAAAGAAAGCAGAGCTTGGGGGAGGAGCCAGGAATAAAAAGTGGAGCCTGAACCTGAGGGTAGGAATGAGAACAGCAAAGCGGACTAAGCTCATTGGAGATGTAGAGCTGGACAGGGGAAGGGGAATGGTGGTGGAATGGTATTCCCCCCAAAGTCCCCACAGATCCCCTGCTTGCACACTTATGAAGCATAATGTGAGAGAGATCCTCAGTGCCAGACATTTTGTCCCCCAGTTTCCTCTGAGGTCTAAACTGTTGCTTCCCAAGCAGAGAAGGTTATTGGCACTAGTAAAGACATTTTTAAGAGCTTAAGGAATATTTTTCAAGCAGATGTACTGTCAGTAACGTAGCATAGAGAGGTGGTTTTTCTTCAGCAGAAAGGTTTTGTTGGACATTTATTTTGAGAAGAGTGACTTGTCTCCCTCAAGCTTTGTTGAACCTGAGTAATGCATTCATATCATGTCCTTTTCTATCCTTCCCTTCCCCCCAAGTTTCTAAAAAATTCTGTCTCCTTAGGCAATTTCCTTTTTGGCCAAGTTTAAATCAACACAACCGAGGAAAAGTTATTATCAGAGTCCTGGGAAATCATAAATCCAGATAAGATTTACTTAGAAATAATTAAAACATCCATGCATTTAGAACTTTTAATCCATGAAGTGTTATTTCCATAGCTCTCAATTTATTTCACTGATCATATTTTTTTTCCTTAAAGAAGCACCCACCCACTCCCCCAGTTATGTAAATATCAGGGCAATCTATAGGAAAGTAATTTAACACTTGAGTTAGACAGAATCAATCTGCATCAGGAACAGAAGGAAATTTGCATGATTAAAAATCACACAGCCCAACAGGACTTGCGTACACCCTTATCTGATGGACAGAGGGAATCTGCTTTCTTCACGGATTCTCTTTGCGAGATTATTTTGGAAATTAGAGGTGTCCCTAGAAAACTAACACTGCTCAGTCTAAGTGCACCTGAGGCTTTAAACTACGTTGACCCTTTCCCACAATGTCTTTGGCTTGGACATTAGTGTACGTGGCTTGGTCTGCAGGACAGATTTCCCTGCTGACTGGATTTTGTTTGTTTGTCTAAAAGGTTTTTAGGCTTCCTCTCAGTATGATGCTCTAGAGGCTGTTTATGAGATAAAACCACATTGACAAGATAATACAATAGCAGCAGCCTAAAATAACCCAAAACAGTAATTTTAAAAACATAACAATATCCAGGACATTAACAGGATCTGCAACTTAACCGCCCAATCAAATAGTATTAATCCAAGGGGAAACTAGTCTTCCCCTCCTCCCCCTCAAAAGTTTGCCTCATCTTGAAACTGAGATGAACCAGACAACCTACTTTAAGGAGAATATTCTAGAACTGTGGTGCCACCATGGAGAAGGCCCTGCCCCTACTGGCCACCCAGCTTGCCTCTGGTGGTGGTGCATGGGGCAGGGCTTCTCCTGCGTATCCCAGATGTGGTAGGCAGGTTCATGTTGGAAGTATTTTATCATTAAGTTGATGTGAGCTGTCCCACGTGGTGGTAACTCTGATTTGAGCCACCTAATTAGCAGTCAAAGACGGCCACAGGAACCTGCTGCATGTTTGTGATCACAGGCAGCACGTGTAAGCTTCAGAGTGGCCTTGCTTGTTGAGTCCTAGTTGTTTGAATACATCTTGGAAGGCACTGGCTCCTAGGGACCCTTGCTATTTTCTGTAGCTCTGAAAGGAGTTTGGTACTGATAGGTCAGGTTTGATTCAAAGGCCTGTCCTGTCCATTGCTCCTTTCTCTGTATACAGTTGCTTCACACTTGATGACAGCTGAATATGAGGGCAGATGAGAGAGTTCCCTCTGCAGCCTCAGAACTGTGATAGGCAATGTTCCTGCTAAGCTGTGGAGTCTTCTGAGCAAAAATTCTACTTTGTGAGCTGCTGGCATTAAAGTTGTGAGCGAGTGATTTGGCTACTGCATGAATTAGCTTGCTCTGGAGCCATCCTTCCTGAGCTGAGACAAAAATGTGTGAGCCGGAGACATCACCGGAGGCTAAAAAACTGTGAGCTAGCTCACGCTAACTCAGCTTAGAGGGAACGCTGGTGGTAGGTCAGTTTTGATATCCAGTTACTGGAGAGAGGGAGAGAGCCTCAGGTGCAGAGGTCATTTGGGGGGGGGATCGTGGGGGATCGCAGTTCCCCCGGGTGA